>NW_025756170.1:0-6837 GCF_021184085.1 Oncorhynchus gorbuscha
GTGGATCACATATAATTTCAAAGAAAGTGTTAAATTGAACACTGTGGGTGTTACTGATCTAAAATGTGCTGTGGACATACAACTGTTTATTATAGTGAAGAAGGTCAATGACAACCAACAAGTAAGACAAACTGAAAAGTAGGGTAAGAATGAAATGAGGAAAGTAGAAAATTGGGACATACCAAAACAGGATAAAACAAGAGACGGCCACACTGGACAGGACCGGACAAGACAAAGCATGACTTGTGGAAAAGTTGCCTGTTACCATAGGGCTGTTAGTAGGTAGGAGGTACCATTTGAATGTTGTCTGAGGTGGCCTGCGGGCAATGTAGGATAGGAATGGTTCCTAGATTGTGTCCTTCAGTTTGTTATTTTGTGGATGTCTCCAGGGAGGCCAGGTCAGACAATAAATGAAGCCAGTGTTTGGTTGAAACATTGGATCTGCTTATCCAGTTTAGAAATATCCCCTTTTTGGGGGACTGTTAATAATAAAATCAACAGGAAGTGTTTTGTCCTTGGACATAGAGGAAACACAGGGGACGCCATCATCAAAGTAGTGGAGGATGCAGAGTTTTGGGGATACAAGAATGGTAATATGGAGTAATTCTCAAGGATGGTACAAGACCAGAATGCAGGGTGGTGAGTGTCAGGAAAGTACTTCTGGCAGACTGGACACAGAGGCGATCAACAAGTCCCACCAGTGTCAGGACCCGGTTACGAACTCAGGTCTCCGGATTGAGAAACAGTTACTAAACCAACTGAGCCACAAATAGCCGGCAGAACCAGGAAGATGAGCAGACACAGCAGTACTTGAGACTGGTGTATTTAATGAAGTAAAAGTTAAGTTCTTCAGGAAAACATGTAACTCCACAACCTCAAAAGGAATTCCCACAAGAACAAAGGTAATCCTCCAAGACAAAAGGTAAATCCACAAGGTGAAGGTAAATAGCACAAAAGCCTTAAAAGATACTCAAAAAACAAACAAACAAGAACAAAAACAGAATTCCACAAGAGCGTCCACGGGATCAACAAGAGTTCACAGAGTACTAGGGGCTGGGTGCTAACATACAAACACAGAGCACAGAACTGAGGGAAAACAAAGGGTTTAAATACAATCAGGGGAAACGAGGCACAGGTGCAAATAATAATGGGGATCAAGGGAAAAGAAAAGGTCAAAGCAGCACAATGGGGGCATCTAGTGACCAAAACCGGAACAACCCTGGCCAAATCCTGACAACCAGGGATTTAGAAATAGGGAATTATTACTTAGAAAGAACAATGTTGGCAATACACAGTTGAAGTCGGAAGTTTACATACACTTAGGTTGGGTCATTTAAACTCGTTTTTAAACCATCCACACATTTCTTGTTAACAAACTGTAGTTTTGGCAAATCGGTTACATCTACTTTGTGCATGAAATAAGTCATTTTCCAACAATTGTTTACAGACCGATTATTTCACTTATCAATCACTGTATCACAATTCCAGTGGGTCAGATGTTTACATACACTAAGATGACTGTGCCTCTAAACAGCTAGGAAAATTCAGAAAATGAGGTCATGGCTTTAGAAGCTTCTGATAGGCTAATTGACATCATTTGATTCTGTGACTTTAAACAGCGTGCTCCATGGCAAAATATGTGGTTGCTTGAAGTTTACGCTCTTGTCATCAACTCCAATTCAAATGCTCATCCGTTATAGCCGAGTTTGTTAAATGTGTTGAACATGTTTGCAGTCCACATTGTTGTAATTGCATTGCTTCAATGTGGAAATACATGGTTAAACATAGGCGGTAGGATTTGGACAGGGACATAGCAAACATGGTCAATAAGATGTCAACTCCTCGAATTCTAAAATACATTTGATGAGACCTGAAAAGGACCTGTACATTTCATAACGAGGTCTTATAATCCAGGAATTCTAAAATACATTTAAAAAACAACCCTGTTTTAAATAGGCTACATGGGTTCTGAATACAGTAAAACACAAAGAAGGTTAATAAACCACAATTGCTAAACAGGATCTTATAATACAGCTGGTTTTGCAGGATCAATATAAAGAAGAAGGGGTTCTAAAAGGACTAAAAAGAGGGGGTTTCTAAACAGGATCCAATATAAAGAGAAGGGGGTTCTAAACAGGGGAAGGGGGTTTCTAAACAGGATCCCAATATAAATAGAGAAGGGGGGTTCTAAACAGGATCCAATATAAAGAGAAAGGGGATTTTAAACAGGATCAATATAAAGGGGTGGGGTTTCTAAACAGGATCCAATATAAAGAAAAGGGGGTTTCTAAACAGGATCCAAAATAAGAAGGGGGTTCTAAACAGGATCCAATATAAAGAGAAGGGGGGTTTCTAAACAGGATCCAATATAAAGAGAAGGGGGGTTCTAAACAGTATCCAATATAAAGAGAAGCGGGGGTTCTAAACAGGATCCAATATAAGAGAAGGGGGTTCTAAACAGGATCCAATATAAAGAGAAGAGGGGGTTTCACAACAATATAAGGATCCAATATAAAGAGAAGGGGGTTGGGGTTTACAGAGAAGGGGGGTTCTAAACAATAGGAGGGGTTTCTAAGCCAATATAAAGAGGCCAATATAAAGAAGGGGGTTTCTAAACAGGATCGGGTCTGAGGTGTGTTGTCGTAAGTCGCTTCTCTCGTTCCATGGCACTGTGTGCACACGTAGCCTAAATGTCTTTCGCATCATAACATTCACACCTCTATCCACGCCTCTCCTGTCAATTGTATTGTTGCCGATGTGCAAGGCAGATTACATTTACATTTACATTTAAGTCATTTAGCAGACGCTCTTATCCAGAGCGACTTACAAATTGGTGCATTCACCTTATGACATCCAGTGGAACAGCCACTTTACAATAGTGCATCTAAATATTTTAAGGGGGGGGGGGTGAGAAGGATTACTTTATCCTATCCTAAGTATTCCTTAAAGAGGTGGGGTTTCAGGTGTCTCCGGAAGGTGGTGATTGACTCCGCTGTCCTGGCGTCGTGAGGAGTTTGTTCCACCATTGGGGAGCCAGAGCAGCGAACAGTTTTGACTGGGCTGAGCGGGAACTGTACTTCCTCAGTGGTAGGGAGACGAGCAGGCCAGAGGTGGATGAACGCAGTGCCCTTATTTGGGTGTAGGGCCTGATCAGAGCCTGGAGGTACTGAGGTGCCGTTCCCCTCACAGCTCCGTAGGCAAGCACCATGGTCTTGTAGCGGATGCGAGCTTCAACTGGAAGCCAGTGGAGAGAGCGGAGGAGCGGGGTGACGTGAGAGAACTTGGGAAGGTTGAACACTAGACGGGCTGCGGCGTTCTGGATGAGTTGTAGGGGTTTAATGGCACAGGCAGGGAGCCCAGCCAACAGCGAGTTGCAGTAATCCAGACGGGAGATGACAAGTGCCTGGATTAGGACCTGCGCCGCTTCCTGTGTGAGGCAGGGTCGTACTCTGCGGATGTTGTAGAGCATGAACCTACAGGAACGTGCCACCGTCTTGATGTTAGTTGAGAACGACAGGGTGTTGTCCAGGATCACACCAAGGTTCTTAGCGCTCTGGGAGGAGGACACAATGGAGTTGTCAACCGTGATGGCGAGATCATGGAACGGGCAGTCCTTCCCCGGGAGGAAGAGCAGCTCCGTCTTGCCGAAGTTCAGCTTGAGGTGGTGATCCGTCATCCACACTGATATGTCTGCCAGACATGCAGAGATGCGGTCGCCACCTGGTCATCAGAAGGGGGAAAGGAGAAGATTAATTGTGTGTCGTCTGCATAGCAATGATAGGAGAGACCATGTGAGGTTATGACAGAGCCAAGTGACTTGGTGTATAGCGAGAATAGGAGAGGGCCTAGAACAGAGCCCTGGGGGACACCAGTGGTGAGAGCGCGTGGTGAGGAGACAGATTCTCGCCACGCCACCTGGTAGGAGCGACCTGTCAGGTAGGACGCAATCCAAGCGTGGGCCGCGCCAGAGATGCCCAACTCGGAGAGGGTGGAGAGGAGGATCTGATGGTTCACAGTATCGAAGGCAGCCGATAGGTCTAGAAGGATGAGAGCAGAGGAGAGAGAGTTAGCTTTAGCGGTGCGGAGCGCCTCCGTGATACAGAGAAGAGCAGTCTCAGTTGAATGACTAGTCTTGAAACCTGACTGATTTGGATCAAGCAGGTCATTCTGAGAGAGATAGCGGGAGAGCTGACCAAGGACGGCACGTTCAAGAGTTTTGGAGAGAAAAGAAAGAAGGGATACTGGTCTGTAGTTGTTAACATCGGAGGGATCGAGTGTAGGTTTTTTCAGAAGGGGTGCAACTCTCGCTCTCTTGAAGACGGAAGGGGCGTAGCCAGTGGTCAGGGATAAGTTGATGAGCGAGGTGAGGTAAGGGAGAAGGTCTCCGGAAATGGTCTGGAGAAGAGAGGAGGGGATAGGGTCGAGCGGGCAGGTTGTTGGGCGGCCGGCCGTCACAAGACGCGAGATTTCATCTGGAGAGAGAGGGGAGAAAGAGGTCAGAGCACAGGGTAGGGCAGTGTGAGCAGAACCAGCAGTGTCGTTTGACTTAGCAAACGAGGATCGGATGTCGTCGACCTTCTTTTCAAAATGGTTGACGAAGTCATCTGCAGAGAGGGAGGAGGAGGGGGAGGGGGAGGAGGATTCAGGAGGGAGGAGAAGGTGGCAAAGAGCTTCCTAGGGTTAGAGGCAGATGCTTGAAATTTAGAGTGGTAGAAAGTGGTTTTAGCAGCAGAGACAGAGGAGGAAAATGTAGAGAGGAGGGAGCGAAAGGACGCCAGGAGGCGAGTTTTCCTCCATTTCCGCTCGGCTGCCCGGAGCCCTGTTCTGTGAGCTCGCAATGAGTCGTCAAGCCATGGAGCGGGAGGGAGGACCGAGCCGGCCTGGAAGATAGGGGACATAGAGAGTCAAAGGATGCAGAAAGGGAGGAGAGGAGCGTTGAGGAGGCAGAATCAGGAGATAGGTTGGAGAAGGTTTGAGCAGAGGGAAGAGATGATAGGATGGAAGAGGAGAGAGTAGCGGGGGAGAGAGAGCGAAGGTTGGGACGGCGCGATACCATCCGAGTAGGGGCAGTGTGGGAAGTGTTGGATGAGAGCGAGAGGGAAAAGGATACAAGGTAGTGGTCGGAGACTTGGAGGAGTTGCAATGAGGTTAGTGGAAGAACAGCATCTAGTAAAGATGAGGTCGAGCGTATTGCCTGCCTTGTGAGTAGGGGGAAGGTGAGAGGGTGAGGTCAAAAGAGGAGAGGAGTGGAAGAAGGAGGCAGAGAGGAATGAGTCAAAGGTAGACGTGGGGAGGTTAAAGTCGCCCAGAACTGTGAGAGGTGAGCCGTCCTCAGGAAAGGAGCTTATCAATGCATCAAGCTCATTGATGAACTCTCGAGGGGACCTGGAGGCGATAAATGATAAGGATGTTAAGCTTGAAAGGGCTGGTAACTGTGACAGCATGAAATTCAAAGGAGGCGATAGACAGATGGGTAAGGGAGAAAGAGAGAATGACCACTTGGGAGAGATAAGGATCCCGATGCCACCACCCCGCTGACCAGAAGCTCTCAGGGTGTGCGAGAACACGTGGGCGGACGAAGAGAGAGCAGTAGGAGTAGCAGTGTTATCTGTGGTGATCCATGTTTCTGTCAGTGCCAAGAAGTCGAGGGACTGGAGGGAGGCATAGGCTGAGATGAACTCTGCCTTGTTGGCCGCAGATCGGCAGTTCCAGAGGCTACCGGAGACCTGGAACTCCACGTGGGTCGTGCGCGCTGGGACCACCAGATTAGGGTGGCAGCGGCCACGCGGTGTGGAGCGTTTGTATGGTATGTGCAGAGAGGAGAGAACAGGGATAGACAGACACATAGTTGACAGGCTACAGAAGAGGCTACGCTAATGCAAGGAGATTGGAATGACAAGTGGACTACACGTCTCGAATGTTCAGAAAGTTAAGCTTACGTAGCAAGAATCTTATTGACTAAAATGATTAAAATGATACAATACTGCTGAAGTAGGCTAGCTGGCAGTGGCTGCGTTGTTGACTTTGTAGGCTAGCTGGCAGTGACTGCGTTGTTGACACTACACTAATCAAGTCGTTCCGTTGAGTGTAATAGTTTATACAGTGCTGCTATTCGGGGGCTAGCTGGCTAGCTAGCAGTGTTGATTACGTTACGTTGCGTTAAAGAACGACAATAGCTGGCTAGCTAACCTAGAAAATCGCTCTAGACTACACAATTATCTTTGATACACAGACGGCTATGTAGCTAGCTATGTAGCTAGCTACGATCAAACAAATCAAACCGTTGTGCTGTAAAGAAATGAAATGAAAAATGTGATACTACCTGTGGAGCGAGCGGAATGCGACCGGGTTGTTGAGTGCGGAAGTTCTATTCAGTAGGCGTTGGCTAGCTGTTGGCTAGCTAGCAGAGTCTCCTACGTTAAGGACGACAAATAGCTGGCTAGCTAACCTCGGTAAATTAAGATAATCACTCTAAGACTACACGCTCTAAACTACACAATTATCTTGGATACGTAGACAGCAAAGACAACTATGTAGCTAGCTAACACTACACTAATCAAGTCGTTCAGTTGAGTGTAATAGTTTCTACAGTGCTGCTATTCGGTAGACGGTGGACGTTTGCTAGCTGGCTAGCTGCTGGGCAGATAGCAGTGTAGACTATGTTAGGGCACGAAATACGAAGTTGCAATAGAAGTGCTGACTGTTTCACTTTGTTGTCCTCTTTCTTTTCCTTTTTCTTCTGTCCTTCTTTTGTCCTTATTTAGTCTTCCTTTCTTCTGTTAACTAGATATTTTTGTTGTTATTCTTTGTAAGCTAGCTAGCTTCTATTATTATTAT
>NW_025756171.1:0-6837 GCF_021184085.1 Oncorhynchus gorbuscha
GAGATGAGTCTAAATACTACAGGTGAGATGAGTCTAAATACTACAGGTGAGATGAGTCTAAATACTACAGGTGAGATGAGTCACAAATACTGCAGGTGAGATGAGTCCAAATACTACAGGTGAGATGAGTCTAAATCAGGTGAGATGAGTCTAAATACTGCAGGTGAAATTAATACCGTTTATAGCAGAGATGAGTCTAAATACACTACCCAGGTGAGATGAGTCACAAATGCACTGCAGGTGAGATGAGTCTAAATACTGCAGGTGAGATGAGTCTAAATACTGCAGGTGAGATGAGTCTTAAATACTACAGGTGAGATGAGTCCAAATACTGCAGGTGAGATGAGTCCAAATACTACAGGTGAGATGACACCAAATACTACAGGTGAGATGACACTGTTTATAACAGATGAGTCTAAATACTGCAGGTGAGGAAGAGTCACAAATATAACAGAGAGTCTAAATACTGCAGGTGAGATGAGTCTAAATACTACAGGTGAGGATGAGTCTAAATGCTACAAGAATAAATACTACAGGTGAGATGAGTCAAAATACTACAGGTGAGATGAAGTCTAAATACTACAGGTGAGATGAGTCCAAATACTTACAGGTGAGATGAGTCTAAATACTACAGGTGAGATGAGTCTAAAATACTACAGGTGAGATGAGTCACAAATACTGCAGGTGAGATGAGTCACCAAATACTACAGGTGAGATGAGTCTAAATACTACAGGTGAGAGATGAGTCTAACACTACAGGTGAGATGAGTCAAATCTACAGGTGAGATGAGTCTAAATACTACAGGTGAGATGAGTCCAAATACTGACAGGTGAGATGAGTCCTAAATACTACAGGTGAGATGAGTCTAAATACTACAGGTGAGATGAGTCATACAGGTGAGATGAGTCCAAATACTACAGGTGAGATGAGTCCAAATACTACAGGTGAGATGAGTCTAAATACTACAGGTGAGATGAGTCTAAATACTACAGGTGAGATGACACCGTTTATAACAGAGATGAGTCTAAATACTACAGGTGAGATGAGTCCAAATACTACAGGTGAGATGAGTCTAAATACTACAGGTGAGATGAGTCTAAATACTACAGGTGAGATGAGTCCAAATACTACAGGTGAGATGAGTCCAAATACTACAGGTGAGATGAGTCTAAATACTACAGGTGAGATGAGTCCAAATACTACAGGTGAGATGAGTCTAAATACTACAGGTGAGATGAGTCCACCAGGTGAGATGAGTCTAAATACTACAGGTGAGATGAGTCTAAATACTACAGGTGAGATGAGTCCAAATACTACAGGTGAGATGAGTCTAAATACTACAGGTGAGATGAGTCTAAATACTACAGGTGAGATGAGTCTAAATACTACAGGTGAGATGAGTCCAAATACTACAGGTGAGATGAGTCTAAATACTACAGGTGAGATGAGTCTAAATACTACAGGTGAGATGAGTCCAAATAACAGGTGAGATGAGTCTAAATACTACAGGTGAGATGAGTCTAAATACTACAGGTGAGATGAGTCTAAACTACAGGTGAGATGAGTCTAAATACTACAGGTGAGATGAGTCTAAATACTACAGGTGAGATGAGTCCTAATACTACAGGTGAGATGAGTCCAAATACTACAGGTGAGATGAGTCCTAATACTACAGGTGAGATGAGTCCTAATACTACAGGTGAGATGAGTCCTAATACTACAGGTGAGATGAGTCTAAATACTAGCTGTAGGAACTGGTCTGTGGAAGCCACAAACAAAGGAGCCTTCTGTTCCAATGCTATTTTAAATAATTTCATAAACTCAAGTTGGGCTTGATTTGAGTTTGTGTGGTGTAAAAAATAAATAGCAAACCCTGCCCATATGGCGCTATAGGCAGCCTAAAGCAAATGCTAAGTATTTGAATGATTACAAATAGTATTTGAACCCGGGTCTGTAGTGTTAATCTGTATGACTGACTGTCTCTCTGTCCCCCTCCCCTCAGGGGTAGTGCATTACAGAAACGTCTCAGAGACCGTGAGAAGGAGACGGAGCTGGATGATAGAGACCGGAAGAGGGAGAAGGAAGAGCATGATCAGATCAGACAGAGACTGTTAGCTGAGGGACACCCAGACCCTGAGGCCGAGCTGCAGAGGGTATGTCTGTCTGTCTGTCGGTCTGTCTGTTGTGGAACAGGAGCTGCAGCTTGTCGGTCTGTCGGTCTGTCGGTCTGTTGTAGAACAGGAGCTGCAGAGGGTCTGTCTGTCTCTCTGTCTGTCTCTGTCTGTCTGTCTGTCTCTGTCTGTCTCTGTCTGTCTCTGTCTGTCTGTCTCTGTCTGTCTGTGTCTGTCTGTCTCTGTCTGTCTGTCTCTGTCTGTCTCTGTCTGTCTGTCTGTCTGTCTGTCTGTCTGTCTGTCTGTCTGTCTGTCTGTCTGTCTGTCTGTCTGTCTGTCTGTCTGTCTGTCTGTCTGTCTGTCTGTCTGTCTGTCTGTCTGTCTGTTGTAGAGCTCCTATATGACCAGCCTCCTATATGTGTCTCCTGTCTGTCTGCGCGCCTCCCGTCTGTCTCTCGTCTCTCCCGTCTGTCTCTCGTGCCTCCCGTCTGTCTCTCGTTGCGCGCCTCCCGTCTGTCTCTCTCTCGTTGCGCGCCTCCCGTCTGTCTCTCTCTCGTTGCGCGCCTCCCGTCTGTCTCTCTCTCGTTGCGCGCCTCCCGTCTGTCTCTCGTTACGCCTCCGTCGTCTCTCTCTCGTTGCGCGCCTCCCCGTCCCTGTCTCTCTCTCGTTGCGCCTCCGTCTGTCTGTCTCTCGTTGCGCGCCTCCCGTCTGTCTCTCTCTCGTTCGCCTCCGTCTGTCTCTCTCGCCTCCGTCTGTCTCTCGCCTCCCGTCCGTCTGTCTCTCGTTGCGCGCCTCCCGTCTGTCTCTCTCTGCGTTGCGCATTCCTCCCGTCTGTCTCTCTCTCGTTGCACGCCTCCCGTCTCTCTCTCTTCTCGTCTGTCTCGTTCGCCTCTCCGTCTGTCTCTCTCTCGTTGCGCCTCCCGTCGTCTCTGTCTCTCGTTGCTTGCTTCTCCGTCTGTCTCTCGTCTCGTTGCGCGCCTCCCCGTCTGTCTCTCGTTCTCTGTTACGCCTCCCGTCTGTCTCTCTCTCTCGTTGCGCGCCTCCCGTCTGTCTCTCTCTCTCGTTGCGCGCCTCCCGTCTGTCTCTCTCTCTCGTTGCGCGCCTCCCGTCTGTCTCTCTCTCTCGTTGCGCGCCTCCCGTCTGTCTCTCTCTCTCGTTGCGCCTCCCGTCTGTCTCTCTCTCTCGTTGCGCCTCCGTCTGTCTCTCTCTCTCGTTGCGCCTTCTCCGTCATCTCTCTCTCTCATTGCGCGCCTCCGTCTGTCTCTCTCGTTGCGCGCCTCCCGTCTGTCTCTCTCTCTCGTTGCGCGCCTCCCGTCTGTCTCTCTCTCGTTGCGCGCCTCCCGTCTGTCTCTCTCTCTCGTTGCGCGCCTCCCGTCTGTCTCTCTCTCTCGTTGCGCGCCTCCCGTCTCTCTCTCTCTCGTTGCGCGCCTCCCGTCTCTCTCTCGTGTGCCTCCTGTCTGCCTCCTGTACTACAGAGTAAAATCAGCCAGCTTGGTTAACTTTGGCACAGTAACAGAAATGAGAAATGTTGATCAGTGTGTATTGTACCTGTCAAATGGGGACAATACACACTGATCAACAAGGCACATTCACGACATTTTGTTGTTCTTTATTTTCATTTGTAAAAGTGTGTTTTGACTTTAAATAAATTGTGATTTGATTTTAAACCAAGATGGAGGAGGAGGCAGAGCGGAGGCGGCAGCCCCCAGTGAAGCTGGAGGAGGAGGCAGAGCGGAGGCGGCAGCCCCCAGTGAAGCCGGAGGAGGAGGTGCAGCAGGAGAAACCACACAGGGAGAGGGAGCACAGGGAGCACCGAGAGAGGGAGCACCGAGAGAGGGAGCACCGAGAGAGGGAGCACCGAGAGAGGGAGAACCGAGAGAGGGAGCACCACAGGGACAGGAGAGGAGGAGGAGGTGCAGACAGGCCTCCTCCCGAACACCCTCAGTCCCAATCAGACGATGACGTGGAGGATGGAGAGGAGCTTGACGATCGTGGACGGGACGACTCGTCAGACGCCAGGACACACCCACACCTCAAGCCCACGCTCCGGCCAATCACGTCGGCACCCTCTGTGTCGTCGGGCAGCGGCGGCGCCACGCCCAACTCCCCTGGCAACGAGTCTCCGTGTGGCATCATCATCCCTCATGAGAACTCTCCAGACGCCCAACCCACAGATGAACACCGGCCCAAGATAGGCCTCAGCCTCAAACTGGGTGAGTTAGAACTATTCTGACTGGGCCGGGTAGAACTATTCTGACTGGGCCGGGTAGAACTATTCTGACTGGGCCGGTTAGAACTATTCTGACTGGGCCGGTTAGAACTATTCTGACTGGGCCGGTTAGAACTATTCTGACTGGGCCGGTTAGAACTATTCTGACTGGGCCGGGTAGAACTATTCTGACTGGGCCGGGTAGAACTATTCTGACTGGGCCGGGTAGAACTATTCTGACTGGGCCGGGTAGAACTATTCTGACTGGGCCGGGTAGAACTATTCTGACTGGGCCGGGTAGAACTATTCTGACTGGGCCGGGTAGAACTATTCTGACTGGGCCGGGTAGAACTATTCTGACTGGGCCGGGTAGAACTTTTCTGACTGGGCCGGGTAGAACTGTTCTGACTGGGCCGGGTAGAACTGTTCTGACTGGGCCGGGTAGAACTGTTCTGACTGGGCCGGTTAGAACTGTTCTGACTGGGCCGGTTAGAACTGTTCTGACTGGGCCGGTTAGAACTGTTCTGACTGGGCCGGGTAGAACTGTTCTGACTGGGCCGGGTAGAACTGTTCTGACTGGGCCGGGTAGAACTGTTCTGACTGGGCCGGGTAGAACTGTTCTGACTGGGCCGGGTAGAACTGTTCTGACTGGGCCGGGTAGAACTGTTCTGACTGGGCCGGGTAGAACTGTTCTGACCGGGCCGGTTAGAACTGTTCTGACCGGGCCGGTTAGAACTGTTCTGACCGGGCCGGTTAGAACTGTTCTGACCGGGCCGGTTAGAACTGTTCTGACCGGGCCGGTTAGAACTGTTCTGACCGGGCCGGTTAGAACTGTTCTGACCGGGCCGCCGGTTAGAACTGTTCTGACCGGGCGCCGGGTAGAACTGTTCTGACCGGCCGCCGGGTAGAACTGTTCTGACCGGGCCGCCGGTAGAACTGTTCTGACCGGGCCGCCGGGTAGAACTGTTCTGACCGGGCCGCCGGGTAGAACTGTTCTGACCGGGCCGCCGGGTAGAACTGTTCTGACTGGCCGCCGGGTAGAACTGTTCTGACCGGGCCGGGTAGAACTGTTCTGGACCGGCCGCCGGTAGAACTGTTCTGACCGGCCGCCGGGTAGAACTGTTCCGACCGGGCCACGGGTAGAACTGTTCCGACCGGGCCGCCGGGTAGAACTGTTCCGGACCGGGCCGCCGGGTAGAACTGTTCCGACCGGGCCGCCGGGTAGAACTGTTCCCGACCGGGCCGCCGGGTAGAACTGTTCCGACCGGGCCGCCGGGTAGAACTGTTCCCGACCGGGCCGCGGTAGAACTGTTCGACCGGGCGGCCGGGTAGAACTGTTCCGACCGGGCCGGGTAGAACTGTTCCGACCGGGCCGGGTAGAACTGGTCCGACCGGGCCGCCGGGTAGAACTGGTCCGACCGGGCCGCCGGGTAGAACTGGTCCGACCGGGCCGCCGGGTAGAACTGGTCCGACCGGGCCGCCGGGTAGAACTGGTCCGACCGGGCCGCCGGGTAGAACTGGTCCGACCGGGCCGCCGGGTAGAACTGTTCTGACCGGGCCGCCGGGTAGAACTGTTCTGACCGGGCCGGTTAGAACTGTTCTGACCGGGCCGCCGGGTAGAACTGTTCTGACCGGGCCGCCGGGTAGAAGTGTTCGGACCGGGCCGCCGGGTAGAAGTGTTCGGACCGGGCCGCCGGGTAGAACTGGTCGGACCGGGCCGCCGGGTAGAACTGGTCGGACCGGGCCGCCGGGTAGAACTGGTCCGACCGGGCCGCCGGGTAGAACTGGCCTGTAGCTGCTGTCAAAGCCTATACTACATCACCATGCAGTAAATTAGTTAATAGACCAATGACAGAGTTCCAAACCTCTCTGCCAATAAGAACTAGTTTTCAGTATTCCACTACCCAATCAGACCCCTCCCAGACAGTTCTAGCTAAATGGCTCTTTGGTGATTGTAATGGAAATCTATTACTGTAAGGTAATGGGATTGGGGGGAAGTCACAATTGTAAATGAGAACTTGTTCTCAACTAGCCTACTGGGGTGTGGGAGGAGTGATTGGGGGAGGGTAGGAATGGGTGTGTGGTGGTGTTTAGGAATGGGTGTGTGTGTGGTGGTGTGTAGGAATGGGTGTGTGTGGTGGTGTGTAGGAATGGGGTGTGTGTGGTGGTGTGTAGGAATGGGGTGTGTGTGGTGGTGTGTAGGAATGGGGTGTGTGTGGTGGTGTGTATGGGTGGGTGTGTGGTGGTGTTTAGGAATGGGTGTGTGTGTGGTGGTGTGTAGGAATGGGGGTGTGTGGTGGTGTGTAGGAATGGGGGGTGTGTGGTGGTGTGTAGGAATGGGTGTGTGTGGTGGTGTGTAGGAATGGGTGTGTGTGGTGGTGTGTAGGAATGGGGTGTGTGTGGTGGTGTGTAGGAATGGGGTGTGTGTGTGGTGTGGTAGGTGGTGTGTAGGAATGGGGGTGTGTGTAGTGAATGGGGGTGTGTGTAGGAATGGGGGTGTGTGTAGGAATGGGGGT
>NW_025756172.1:0-6836 GCF_021184085.1 Oncorhynchus gorbuscha
AACGTGCCTACCTGGTTAAATAATGGTGTTCTCAACGTGCCTACCTGGTTAAATAATGGTGTTCTCCAACTAGCCTACCTGGTTAAATAATGGTGTTCTCAACGTGCCTACCTGGTTAAATAATGGTGTTCTCAGCGTGCCTACCTGGTTAAATAATGGTGTTCTCAACGTGCCTACCTGGTTAAATAATGGTGTTCTCAACGTGCCTACCTGGTTAAATAATGGTGTTCTCAACGTGCCTACCTGGTTAAATAATGGTGTTCTCAACGTAGCCTACCTGGTTAAATAATGGTGTTCTCAACGTGCCTACCTGGTTAACGTGCCTACCTGGTTAAATAATGGTGTTCTCAACGTGCCTACCTGGTTAAATAATGGTGTTCTCAACTAGCCTACCTGGTTAAATAATGGTGTTCTCAACGTGCCTACCTGGTTAAATAATGGTGTTCTCAACGTGCCTACCTGGTTAAATAATGGTGTTCTCAACGTGCCTACCTGGTTAAATAATGGTGTTCTCAACGTGCCTACCTGGTTAAATAATGGTGTTCTCAACGTGCCTACCTGGTTAAATAATGGTGTTCTCAACGTGCCTACCTGGTTAACGTGCCTACCTGGTTAAATAATGGTGTTCTCAACGTGCCTACCTGGTTAAATAATGGTGTTCTCAACGTGCCTACCTGGTTAAATAATGGTGTTCTCAACGTGCCTACCTGGTTAAATAATAGGTGTTCTCAACTAGCCTACCTGGTTAAATAATGGTGTTCTCAACGTGCCTACCTGGTTAACGTGCCTACCTGGTTAAATAATGGTGTTCTCAACGTGCCTACCTGGTTAAATAATGGTGTTCTCAACTAGCCTACCTGGTTAAATAATGGTGTTCTCAACGTGCCTACCTGGTTAAATAATGGTGTTCTCAACGTGCCTACCTGGTTAAATAATGGTGTTCTCAACGTGCCTACCTGGTTAAATAATGGTGTTCTCAACGTGCCTACCTGGTTAAATAATGGTGTTCTCAAC
The DNA here is from genome assembly GCF_021184085.1 of Oncorhynchus gorbuscha. Lineage (NCBI taxonomy): Eukaryota > Metazoa > Chordata > Actinopteri > Salmoniformes > Salmonidae > Oncorhynchus > Oncorhynchus gorbuscha. The sequence continues at coordinate 1,015 of NW_025756172.1, forward strand.
GTGCCTACCTGGTTAAATAATGGTGTTCTCAACGTGCCTACCTGGTTAAATAATGGTGTTCTCAACGTGCCTACCTGGTTAAATAATGGTGTTCTCAACGTGCCTACCTGGTTAAATAATGGTGTTCTCAACGTAGCCTACCTGGTTAAATAATGGTGTTCTCAACGTAGCCTACCTGGTTAAATAATGGTGTTCTCAACGTGCCTACCTGGTTAAATAATGGTGTTCTCAACTAGCCTACCTGGTTAAATAATGGTGTTCTCAACGTGCCTACCTGGTTAAATAATGGTGTTCTCAACGTGCCTACCTGGTTAAATAATGGTGTTCTCAACGTGCCTACCTGGTTAAATAATGGTGTTCTCAACGTGCCTACCTGGTTAAATAATGGTGTTCTCAACGTGCCTACCTGGTTAACGTGCCTACCTGGTTAAATAATGGTGTTCTCAACGTGCCTACCTGGTTAAATAATGGTGTTCTCAACGTGCCTACCTGGTTAAATAATGGTGTTCTCAACGTGCCTACCTGGTTAAATAATGGTGTTCTCAACGTGCCTACCTGGTTAACGTGCCTACCTGGTTAAATAATGGTGTTCTCAACGTGCCTACCTGGTTAAATAATGGTGTTCTCAACGTGCCTACCTGGTTAAATAATGGTGTTCTCAACGTAGCCTACCTGGTTAAATAATGGTGTTCTCAACGTGCCTACCTGGTTAAATAATGGTGTTCTCAACGTGCCTACCTGGTTAAATAATGGTGTTCTCAACGTGCCTACCTGGTTAAATAATGGTGTTCTCAACGTGCCTACCTGGTTAAATAATGGTGTTCTCAACGTAGCCTACCTGGTTAAATAATGGTGTTCTCAACGTGCCTACCTGGTTAAATAATGGTGTTCTCAACGTGCCTACCTGGTTAAATAATGGTGTTCTCAACGTGCCTACCTGGTTAAATAATGGTGTTCTCAACGTGCCTACCTGGTTAAATAATGGTGTTCTCAACGTGCCTACCTGGTTAAATAATGGTGTTCTCAACGTGCCTACCTGGTTAAATAATGGTGTTCTCAACGTAGCCTACCTGGTTAAATAATGGTGTTCTCAACGTGCCTACCTGGTTAAATAATGGTGTTCTCAACGTGCCTACCTGGTTAAATAATGGTGTTCTCAACGTGCCTACCTGGTTAAATAATGGTGTTCTCAACGTGCCTACCTGGTTAAATAATGGTGTTCTCAACTAGCCTACCTGGTTAAATAATGGTGTTCTCAACGTGCCTACCTGGTTAAATAATGGTGTTCTCAACGTGCCTACCTGGTTAAATAATGGTGTTCTCAACGTGCCTACCTGGTTAAATAATGGTGTTCTCAACTAGCCTACCTGGTTAAATAATGGTGTTCTCAACGTGCCTACCTGGTTAAATAATGGTGTTCTCAACGTGCCTACCTGGTTAAATAATGGTGTTCTCAACGTGCCTACCTGGTTAAATAATGGTGTTCTCAACGTGCCTACCTGGTTAACGTGCCTACCTGGTTAAATAATGGTGTTCTCAACGTGCCTACCTGGTTAAATAATGGTGTTCTCAACGTGCCTACCTGGTTAAATAATGGTGTTCTCAACGTGCCTACCTGGTTAAATAATGGTGTTCTCAACGTGCCTACCTGGTTAACGTGCCTACCTGGTTAAATAATGGTGTTCTCAACGTGCCTACCTGGTTAAATAATGGTGTTCTCAACTAGCCTACCTGGTTAAATAATGGTGTTCTCAACGTGCCTACCTGGTTAAATAATGGTGTTCTCAACGTGCCTACCTGGTTAAATAATGGTGTTCTCAACTAGCCTACCTGGTTAAATAATGGTGTTCTCAACGTGCCTACCTGGTTAAATAATGGTGTTCTCAACGTGCCTACCTGGTTAAATAATGGTGTTCTCAACGTGCCTACCTGGTTAAATAATGGTGTTCTCAACGTGCCTACCTGGTTAAATAATGGTGTTCTCAACGTGCCTACCTGGTTAAATAATGGTGTTCTCAACGTGCCTACCTGGTTAAATAATGGTGTTCTCAACGTGCCTACCTGGTTAAATAATGGTGTTCTCAACGTGCCTACCTGGTTAAATAATGGTGTTCTCAACGTGCCTACCTGGTTAAATAATGGTGTTCTCAACGTAGCCTACCTGGTTAAATAATGGTGTTCTCAACGTGCCTACCTGGTTAAATAATGGTGTTCTCAACGTGCCTACCTGGTTAAATAATGGTGTTCTCAACGTGCCTACCTGGTTAACGTGCCTACCTGGTTAAATAATGGTGTTCTCAACGTGCCTACCTGGTTAAATAATGGTGTTCTCAACGTAGCCTACCTGGTTAAATAATGGTGTTCTCAACGTGCCTACCTGGTTAAATAATGGTGTTCTCAACGTGCCTACCTGGTTAAATAATGGTGTTCTCAACGTGCCTACCTGGTTAAATAATGGTGTTCTCAACGTGCCTACCTGGTTAAATAATGGTGTTCTCAACGTGCCTACCTGGTTAAATAATGGTGTTCTCAACGTGCCTACCTGGTTAAATAATGGTGTTCTCAACGTGCCTACCTGGTTAAATAATGGTGTTCTCAACGTGCCTACCTGGTTAAATAACGGTGTTCTCAACGGCTACCTGGTTAAATAATGGTGTTCTCAACGTGCCTACCTGGTTAAATAATGGTGTTCTCAACGTAGCCTACCTGGTTAAATAATGGTGTTCTCAACGTGCCTACCTGGTTAAATAATGGTGTTCTCAACGTGCCTACCTGGTTAAATAATGGTGTTCTCCAACGTGCCTACCTGGTTAAATAATGGTGTTCTCAACGTGCCTACCTGGTTAAATAATGGTGTTCTCAACGTGCCTACCTGGTTAAATAATGGTGTTCTCAACGTGCCTACCTGGTTAAATAATGGTGTTCTCAACGTGCCTACCTGGTTAAATAATGGTGTTCTCAACGTGCCTACCTGGTTAAATAATGGTGTTCTCAACGTGCCTACCTGGTTAACGTGCCTACCTGGTTAAATAATGGTGTTCTCAACGTGCCTACCTGGTTAAATAATGGTGTTCTCAACTAGCCTACCTGGTTAAATAATGGTGTTCTCAACGTGCCTACCTGGTTAAATAATGGTGTTCTCAACGTGCCTACCTGGTTAAATAATGGTGTTCTCAACGTGCCTACCTGGTTAAATAATGGTGTTCTCAACGTGCCTACCTGGTTAAATAATGGTGTTCTCAACGTGCCTACCTGGTTAAATAATGGTGTTCTCAACGTGCCTACCTGGTTAAATAATGGTGTTCTCAACGTAGCCTACCTGGTTAAATAATGGTGTTCTCAACGTGCCTACCTGGTTAAATAATGGTGTTCTCAACGTGCCTACCTGGTTAAATAATGGTGTTCTCAACGTGCCTACCTGGTTAAATAATGGTGTTCTCAACGTGCCTACCTGGTTAAATAATGGTGTTCTCAACGTGCCTACCTGGTTAAATAATGGTGTTCTCAACGTGCCTACCTGGTTAAATAATGGTGTTCTCAACGTGCCTACCTGGTTAAATAATGGTGTTCTCAACGTGCCTACCTGGTTAAATAATGGTGTTCTCAACGTGCCTACCTGGTTAAATAATGGTGTTCTCAACGTAGCCTACCTGGTTAAATAATGGTGTTCTCAACGTGCCTACCTGGTTAAATAATGGTGTTCTCAACGTGCCTACCTGGTTAAATAATGGTGTTCTCAACGTGCCTACCTGGTTAAATAATGGTGTTCTCAACGTGCCTACCTGGTTAAATAATGGTGTTCTCAACGTGCCTACCTGGTTAAATAATGGTGTTCTCAACGTGCCTACCTGGTTAAATAATGGTGTTCTCAACGTGCCTACCTGGTTAAATAATGGTGTTCTCAACGTGCCTACCTGGTTAAATAATGGTGTTCTCAACGTAGCCTACCTGGTTAAATAATGGTGTTCTCAACGTGCCTACCTGGTTAAATAATGGTGTTCTCAACATGCCTACCTGGTTAAATAATGGTGTTCTCAACGTGCCTACCTGGTTAAATAATGGTGTTCTCAACGTGCCTACCTGGTTAAATAATGGTGTTCTCAACGTGCCTACCTGGTTAAATAATGGTGTTCTCAACGTAGCCTACCTGGTTAAATAATGGTGTTCTCAACGTGCCTACCTGGTTAAATAATGGTGTTCTCAACGTGCCTACCTGGTTAAATAATGGTGTTCTCAACGTGCCTACCTGGTTAAATAATGGTGTTCTCAACGTGCCTACCTGGTTAAATAATGGTGTTCTCAACGTGCCTACCTGGTTAAATAATGGTGTTCTCAACGTGCCTACCTGGTTAAATAATGGTGTTCTCAACGTGCCTACCTGGTTAACGTGCCTACCTGGTTAAATAATGGTGTTCTCAACGTGCCTACCTGGTTAAATAATGGTGTTCTCAACGTGCCTACCTGGTTAAATAATGGTGTTCTCAACGTGCCTACCTGGTTAACGTGCCTACCTGGTTAAATAATGGTGTTCTCAACGTGCCTACCTGGTTAAATAATGGTGTTCTCAACTAGCCTACCTGGTTAAATAATGGTGTTCTCAACGTGCCTACCTGGTTAAATAATGGTGTTCTCAACGTGCCTACCTGGTTAAATAATGGTGTTCTCAACGTGCCTACCTGGTTAAATAATGGTGTTCTCAACGTAGCCTACCTGGTTAAATAATGGTGTTCTCAACGTGCCTACCTGGTTAAATAATGGTGTTCTCAACGTGCCTACCTGGTTAAATAATGGTGTTCTCAACGTGCCTACCTGGTTAAATAATGGTGTTCTCAACTAGCCTACCTGGTTAAATAATGGTGTTCTCAACGTGCCTACCTGGTTAAATAATGGTGTTCTCAACGTGCCTACCTGGTTAAATAATGGTATACTCAACGTGCCTACCTGGTTAACGTGCCTACCTGGTTAAATAATGGTGTTCTCAACGTGCCTACCTGGTTAAATAAAGGTGTTCTCAACGTGCCTACCTGGTTAAATAATGGTGTTCTCAACGTGCCTACCTGGTTAACGTGCCTACCTGGTTAAATAATGGTGTTCTCAACGTGCCTACCTGGTTAAATAAAGGTGTTCTCAACGTGCCTACCTGGTTAAATAATGATGTTCTCAACGTGCCTACCTGGTTAAATAATGGTGTTCTCAACGTGCCTACCTGGTTAACGTGCCTACCTGGTTAAATAATGGTGTTCTCAACGTGCCTACCTGGTTAAATAATGGTGTTCTCAACGTGCCTACCTGGTTAAATAATGGTGTTCTCAACTAGCCTACCTGGTTAAATAATGGTGTTCTCAACGTGCCTACCTGGTTAAATAATGGTGTTCTCAACGTGCCTACCTGGTTAAATAATGGTGTTCTCAACTAGCCTACCTGGTTAAATAATGGTGTTCTCAACTAGCCTACCTGGTTAAATAATGGTGTTCTCAACTAGCCTACCTGGTTAAATAATGGTGTTCTCAACGTGCCTACCTGGTTAAATAATGGTGTTCTCAACGTCGCCCTACCTGGTTAAATAATGGTGTTCTCAACGTAGCCTACCTGGTTAAATAATGGTGTTCTCAACGTGCCTACCTGGTTAAATAATGGTGTTCTCAACGTGCCTACCTGGTTAAATAATGGTGTTCTCAACGTGCCTACCTGGTTAAATAATGGTGTTCTCAACGTGCCTACCTGGTTAAATAATGGTGTTCTCAACTAGCCTACCTGGTTAAATAATGGTGTTCTCAACGTGCCCTACCTGGTTAAATGGTGAAATAAAAGGTCACCATCCT
>NW_025756174.1:0-6835 GCF_021184085.1 Oncorhynchus gorbuscha
CACACACACCCCAGCACACACACACACACACACACACCCCAGCACACACACACACACCCCAGCACACACACACACCCCAGCACACACACACACACCCCAGCACACACACACACACACACACACCCCAGCACACACACACACCCCAGCACACACACACACACACACACACACACACACACCCCAGCACACACACACACACACACACACCCCAGCACACACACACCCCAGCACACACACACACACACACCCCAGCACACACACACACACACACCCCAGCACACACACACACCCCAGCACACACACACACACACACCCCAGCACACACACACACACCCCACCACACACACACACACACACACCCCAGCACACACACACACACCCCAGCACACACACACACACACACCCCAGCACACACACACACACACACACACACACCCCAGCACACACACACCCCAGCACACACACACACACACACCCCAGCACACACACACACACACACACACACACACACCACACACACACACACACACACACACACACACACACACACACACACACACACACACACACACCCAGCACACACACACCCCAGCACACACACACACACACCCCAGCACACACACACACACACCCCAGCACACACACACACCCCAGCACACCCACACACACACACACACACACACACACACACACACAACACACACACACACACACACACACACACACACACACACACACACACACACACACACACACACACACACCAGCACACACACACCCCAGCACACACACACACACCCCAGCACACACACACACAAACCCCAGCACACACACACCCCAGCACACACACACACCCCCAGCACACACACACACACACACACACACACACACACACACACACACACACACACACACACACACACACACACACACACACACACACACACACACACACAGAATCACAATATTTATTTATAAAGCCCTTTATATCAGCTGGTGACACAAAGTGCTCAGAGACTAAAACCCCAAACAGCAAGCAATGAAAACAAACAAACTCACAACACAAACTCACAACACACACACACACACACACACACACACACACACACACACACACACACACACACACACACACACACACACACACACACACACACACACACACACACACACACACACACTCTCTCCTCACATTGCACACTCTCTCACACACACACACACACACACACACACACACACACACACACACACACACACACACACACACACACACACACACACACACACACACACACACACACACACACACACACACACACACACACTCAGACACACACACACACACTCAGACACACACACACACACTCAGACACACACAGAAACACACACTCTCTCTCTCTCTCCTCTCATTCACCTCACACACACAAACGCTCACATTTAGCTGCTGATGTTTGTCCCCGGCTGGATCTAAGATCAAGGAGACACCAGGGTAGTGTCCCATCTAGCACCCTCCAGGAGGAACCGGTTTTTGTAAAAATAGCTCTCTATTAGTTATATAGGGAATAGGTCTCTGGTCTGTAGAAACCACTATATAGGGAATAGGGCTCTGGTCTATGGTAGTGCACTATATAGGGAATAGGTCTCTGGTCTGTAGTAGTACCACTATATAGAATAGGGCTCTGGTCTATAGTAGTACCACTATTCATTCCTGGTCTATAGTAGTACCACTATATAGAATAGGGCTCTGGTCTATAGTAGTACCACTATATAGGGAATAGGGCTCTGGTCTATAGTCCACTATATAGGGAATAGGGCTCTGGTCTATAGTAGTACCACTATATAGGGAATATGGCTCTGGTCTATAGTAGTACCACTATATAGGGAATAGGGCTCTGGTCTAAGTAGTACCACTATATAGGGAATAGGGCCCTGGTCTATAGTAGTGCCACTATATAGGGAATAGGGCTCTGGTCTATAGTAGTACCACTATATAGGAATAGGGCTCTGGTCTATAGTAGTACCACTATATAGGGAATAGGGCTCTGGTCTATAGTAGTACCACTATATAGGGAATAGGGCCCTGGTCTATAGTAGTGCCACTATATAGGGAATAGGGCTCTGGTCTATAGTAGTACCACTATATAGGGAATAGGGCTCTGGTCTATAGTAGTACCACTATATAGGGAATAGGGCTCTGGTCTATAGTAGTGCCACTATATAGGGAATAGGGCTCTGGTCTATAGTAGTACCACTATAGGGAATAGGGCTCTGGTCTATAGTAGTACCACTATATAGGGAATAGGGCTCTGGTCTATAGTAGTACCACTATATAGGGAATAGGGCTCTGGTCTATAGTAGTGCCACTATATAGGGAATAGGGCTCTGGTCTACAGTAGTACTACTATATAGGGAATAGGGCTCTGGTCTATAGTAGTACCACTATATAGGGAATAGGGCTCTGGTCTATAGTAGTGCACTATATAGGGAATAGGGCTCTGGTCTATAGTAGTACCACTATATAGAGAATAGGGCTCTGGTCTATAGTAGTACCACTATATAGGGAATAGGGCTCTGGTCTATAGTAGTACCACTATATAGGGAATAGGGCTCTGGTCTATAGTAGTACCACTATATAGGGAATAGGGCTCTGGTCTATAGTAGTGCCACTATATAGGGAATAGGGCTCTGGTCTATAGTAGTACCACTATATAGGGAATAGGGCTCTGGTCTATAGTAGATGTTAGACAGGTTGTTTTCAAGATGTACTTATATCTCTAATAGAGATGTACAGTAGAGCCTTGGAGATGTATGAGTTAGTTTGATTGACACAATGAAAATAACGATGTAATTACTAGAGAAACGTGATAAAAGCCCAATGTATTTAAATGATTAAACAGTTAGACTTCAAATGAATAAATGACTAAATGACTAAATGAAAAAATCACTAAATTAATAAATTAATAAATCACTAAATCACTAAATTAATAAATGACTAAATGACTAAATTAATAAATGACGAAATCACTAAATCACTAAATTAATAAATCACTAAATTAATAAATCACTAAATTAATAAATCACTAAATTAATAAATTAATAAATCACTAAATCACTAAATTAATAAATTAATAAATCACTAAATCACTAAATTAATAAATGACTAAATTAATAAATGACTAAATTAATAAATAAATCACTAAATCACTAAATCACTAAATTAATAAATGACTAAATCACTAAATCACTAAATTAATAAATGACTAAATGACTAAATGAAAAATTAATAAATCACTAAATCACTAAATTAATAAATGACTAAATGACTAAATGAATAAATGACGAAATCACTAAATCACTAAATTAATAAATCACTAAATCACTAAATTAATAAATCACTAAATGAGTAAATGACTCAGAATCTATACTCCACTTTAAAAAAAGAAAGGAGAGGCTGAAGATATCCTTCAATCAACTTCCTCTCTCCGTTTATTTCTAATACACTCTATACTCTCCTCCCTCTCGGGGCGTTCGAGATGAACTCGCTTCAATGCGAGGCTTCCATGATTCATCTTTCAAAGAACTCGTCGGCCGTATTGTTAGTCAAAGAACCCAGTGTTTCCTAAAGGCTACAGTACGTGGCTTTAGGTGTTGAGGATCTCTAACACAGTCCACATCAATACGGAGCTGAAGGAAAATGTAGTGATGCAGGTATTTGATCTGTGACGAGGGAGATCACCAATGGGTTCCCAGTAGCAGGGGATCACCAATGGGTTCCCAGTAGCAGGGGGGATTACCAATAGGTTCCCAGTAGCAGGGGATCACCAATGGGTTCCCAGTAGGTCTGAGGTGAGATCACCAATGGGTTCCCAGTAGCAGGGGGATTACCAATGGGTTCCCAGTAGCAGGGGGATTACCAATGGGTTCCCAGTAGGTCTGAGGTGAGATCACCAATAGGTTCCCAGTAGCAGGGGGATTACCAATAGGTTCCCAGTAGCAGGGGGATCACCAATGGGTTTCCCAGTAGCAGGAGATCACCAATGGGTTCCCAGTAGCAGGGGGATCACCAATGGGTTCCCAGTAGCAGGGGGATCACCAATAGGTTCCCAGTAGCAGGGGGATCACCAATGGGTTCCCAGTAGCAGGGAGATCACCAATGGGTTCCCAGTAGCAGGGGGATCACCAATGGGTTCCCAGTAGGTCTGAGGTGAGATCACCAATAGGTTCCCAGTAGCAGGGGGATTACCAATAGGTTCCCAGTAGATCTGAGGTGGGATCACCAATAGGTTTCCAGTAGCAGGGAGATCACCAATGGGTTCCCAGTAGCAGGGAGATCACCAATGGGTTCCCAGTAGCAGGGGGATTACCAATGGGTTCCCAGTAGCAGGGGGATCACCAATGGGTTCCCAGTAGCAGGGAGATCACCAATGGGTTCCCAGTAGCAGGGAGATCACCAATAGGTTCCCAGTAGCAGGGGGATCACCAATGGGTTCCCAGTAGCAGGGGGGATCACCAATGGGTTCCCAGTAGGTCTGAGGTGGGATCACCAATGGGTTCCCAGTAGCAGGGGGATCACCAATAGGTTCCCAGTAGATCTGAGGTGGGATCACCAATAGGTTCCCAGTAGCAGGGAGATCACCAATAGGTTCCCAGTAGCAGGGGGATCACCAATAGGTTCCCAGTAGCAGGGAGATCACCAATAGGTTCCCAGTAGGTCTGAGGTTATATCACCAATAGGTTCCCAGTAGCAGGGGGATCACCAATAGGTTCCCAGTAGATCTGAGGTGAGATCACCAATAGGTTCCCAGTAGCAGGGGGATCACCAATAGGTTCCCAGTAGCAGGGGGATCACCAATAGGTTCCCAGTAGCAGGGGGATCACCAATAGGTTCCCAGTAGGTCTGAGGTGAGATCACCAATAGGTTCCCAGTAGCAGGGGGATCACCAATGGGTTCCCAGTAGCAGGGGGATCACCAATAGGTTCCCAGTAGCAGGGGGATCACTAATAGGTTCCCAGTAGCAGGGGGATCACCAATAGGTTCCCAGTAGCAGGGGGATCACCAATAGGTTCCCAGTAGATCTGAGGTGAGATCACCAATAGGTTCCCAGTAGCAGGGAGATCACCAATAGGTTCCCAGTAGATCTGAGGTGAGATCACCAATAGGTTCCCAGTAGCAGGGAGATCACCAATGGGTTCCCAGTAGCAGGGGGATCACCAATGGGTTCCCAGTAGCAGGGGCATCACCAATGGGTTCCCAGTAGCAGGGGGATCACCAATGGGTTCCCAGTAGCAGGGGGATCACCAATGGGTTCCCAGTAGGTCTGAGGTGAGATCACCAATGGGTTCCCAGTAGCAGGGGGATCACCAATAGGTTCCCAGTAGCAGGGGGATCACCAATAGGTTCCCAGTAGGTCTGAGGTGAGATCACCAATAGGTTCCCAGTAGCAGGGAGATCACCAATAGGTTCCCAGTAGCAGGGAGATCACCAATAGGTTCCCAGTAGCAGGGGGATCACCAATGGGTTCCCAGTAGCAGGGGGATCACCAATAGGTTCCCAGTAGCAGGGGGATCACCAATAGGTTCCCAGTAGCAGGGGGATCACCAATAGGTTCCCAGTAGCAGGGGGATCACCAATGGGTTCCCAGTAGGTCTGAGGTGAGATCACCAATGGGTTCCCAGTAACAGGGGGATCACCAATAGGTTCCCAGTAACAGGGGGATCACCAATAGGTTCCCAGTAACAGGGGGATCACCAATAGGTTCCCAGTAGCAGGGGGATCACCAATGGGTTCCCAGTAGGTCTGAGGTGAGATCACCAATGGGTTCCCAGTAGCAGGGAGATCACCAATGGGTTCCCAGTAGCAGGGGGATCACCAATAGGTTCCCAGTAGCAGGGAGATCACCAATGGGTTCCCAGTAACAGGGAGATCACCAATAGGTTCCCAGTAGCAGGGGGATCACCAATGGGTTCCCAGTAGGTCTGAGGTGAGATCACCAATGGGTTCCCAGTAGCAGGGAGATCACCAATGGGTTCCCAGTAGCAGGGGGATCACCAATAGGTTCCCAGTAGCAGGGAGATCACCAATGGGTTCCCAGTAACAGGGAGATCACCAATAGGTTCCCAGTAGCAGGGGCATCACCCTAAACATATTGGATGCTGAAAAACTAATGCTTGGAGTTGGTCAAATGAAGTATTGAATACATTTGACTGATATCAAAAGGGAATAAATGAATAAAAACATAAAAGCATTTGGATTTGGCTGATTGTGAGGAAGATCTGGCAGAGAGTATGAATATCTAAGAGAAGAGTTGCTGCAGAGTCTCTTTCATGACTCTATTACATGGATAAAGACCATTCCCTATTCATGGAAACTATCAAACTGTTGCTTATTAAGATGGACCAGTACGATGGGAGACAAAGTAGGGTTGCTGACGAAATTCCCTGAATTGTCCCAACATTCCCAGATTTTCCTGCTTACTCCATTCTGATTCCGGGATGTTCCAACCAGAACTGTGTTGAGAAGAGACAGGAGACAGAGGACTGTTACTTACGGACACAGGTCTCCGTTCGTAGAAGCCTGGGCAACACTGAGAACGCCTTTCTGTACATAGTCCTCACACCCCTACGGTACGCTGTCTTATAGCTGATCCTGTAACACAGGGAGACAGAGACAGAGAGAGAGAAGGAGAGAGAGAGGGTGAGAGGAGAGAGAGAGAGAGAGAGAGAGAGAGAGAGAGAGAGAGAGAGAGAGAGAGAGAGAGAGAGAGAGAGAGAGAGAGAGAGAGAGAGAGAGAGAGAGAGAGAGAGCGTGGGGCGGTAGAGAGAGAGAGTTGTGTGA
>NW_025756175.1:0-6834 GCF_021184085.1 Oncorhynchus gorbuscha
GTATCGAGTACAGTATATATATACATATGAGATGAGTATGTAAACAAAGTGGCATACATTTACATTACATTTAAGTCATTTAGCAGACGCTCTTATCCAGAGCGACTTACAAATTGGTGCATTCACCTTATGACATCCAGTGGAACAGTCACTTACAATAGTGCATCTAAATCTTAAAGGGGGGGGGGGGGAGAGGGAATACTTATCCTATCCTAGGTATTCCTTAAAGAGGTGGGGTTTCAGGTGTCTCTGGAAGGTGGTGATTGACTCCGCTGTCCTGGCGTCGTGAGGGAGTTTGTTCCACCATTGGGGGGCCAGGGCAGCGAACAGTTTTGACTGGGCTGAGCGGGAGCTGTACTTCCTCAGTGGTAGGGAGGCGAGCAGGCCAGAGGTGGATGAACGCAGTGCCCTTGTTTGGGTGTAGGGCCTGATCAGAGCCTGGAGGTACTGAGGTGCCGTTCCCCTCACAGCTCCATAGGCAAGCACCATGGTCTTGTAGCGGATGCGAGCTTCAACTGGAAGCCAGTGGAGAGAACGGAGGAGCGGGGTGACGTGAGAGAACTTGGGAAGGTTGAACACCAGACGGGCTGCGGTGTTCTGGATGAGTTGAAGGGGTTTAATGGCACAGGCAGGGAGCCCAGCCAACAGCGAGTTGCAGTAATCCAGACGGGAGATGACAAGTGCCTGGATTAGGACCTGCCCCGCTTCCTGTGTGAGGCAGGGTCGTACTCTGCGGATGTTGTAGAGCATGAACCTACAGGAACGGGCCACCGCCTTGATGTTGGTTGAGAACGACAGGGTGTTGTCCAGGATCACACCAAGGTTCTTAGCGCTCTGGGAGGAGGACACAATGGAGTTGTCAACCGTGATGGCGAGATCATGGAATGGGCAGTCCTTCCCCGGGAGGAAGAGCAGCTCCGTCTTGCCGAGGTTCAGCTTGAGGTGGTGATCCGTCATCCACACTGATATGTCTGCCAGACATGCAGAGATGCGATTCGCCACCTGGTCGTCAGAAGGGGGAAAGGAGAAGATTAGTTGTGTGTCGTCTGCATAGCAATAATAGGAGAGACCATGTGAGGTTATGACAGAGCCAAGTGACTTGGTGTATAGCGAGAATAGGAGAGGGTCTAGAACAGAGCCCTGGGGGACACCAGTGGTGAGAGCGCGTGGTGAGGAGACAGATTCTCGCCACGCCACCTGGTAGGAGCGACCTGTCAGGTAGGACGCAATCCAAGCGTGAGCCGCGCCGGAGATGCCCAACTCAGAGAGGGTGGAGAGGAGGATCTGATGGTTCACAGTATCGAAGGCAGCCGATAGATCTAGAAGGATGAGAGCAGAGGAGAGAGAGTTAGCTTTAGCAGTGCGGAGCAGTCTCAGTTGAATGACTAGTCTTGAAACCTGACTGATTTGGATCAAGAAGGTCATTCAGAGAGAGATAGCGGGAGAGCTGGCCAAGGACGGCACGTTCAAGAGTTTTGGAGAGAAAAGAAAGAAGGGATACTGGTCTGTAATTGTTGACATCGGAGGGATCGAGTGTAGGTTTTTTCAGAAGGGGTGCAACTCTCGCTCTCTTGAAGACGGAAGGGACGTAGCCAGCGGTCAGTGATGAGTTGATGAGCGAGGTGAGGTAAGGGAGGAGGTCTCCGGAAATGGTCTGGAGAAGAGGGGAGGGGATAGGGTCAAGCGGGCAGGTTGTTGGGTGGCCGGCCGTCACAAGACGCGAGATTTCATCTGGAGAGAGAGGGGAGAAAGAGGTCAGAGCACAGGGTAGGGCAGTGTGAGCAGAACCAGCGGTGTCGTTTGACTTAGCAAACGAGGATCGGATGTCGTCGACCTTCTTTTCAAAATGGTTGACGAAGTCGTCTGCAGAGAGGGAGGAGGGGGAGGGGGAGGAGGATTCAGGAGGGAGGAGAAGGTGGCAAAGAGCTTCCTAGGGTTAGAGGCAGATGCTTGGAATTTAGCGTGGTAGAAAGTGGCTTTAGCAGCAGAGACAGAGGAGGAAAATGTAGAGAGGAGGGAGTGAAAGGATGCCAGGTCCGCAGGGAGGCGAGTTTTCCTCCATTTCCGCTCGGCTGCCCGGAGCCCTGTTCTGTGAGCTCGCAATGAGTCATCGAGCCACGGAGCGGGAGGGGAGGACCGAGCCGGCCTGGAGGATAGGGGACATAGAGAGTCAAAGGATGCAGAGAGGGAAGAGAGGAGGGTTGAGGAGGCAGAATCAGGAGATAGGTTGGAGAAGGTTTGAGCGGAGGGAAGAGATGATAGGATGGAAGAGGAGAGAGTAGCGGGGGAGAGAGAGCGAAGGTTGGGACGGCGCGATACCATCCGAGTAGGGGCAGTGTGGGAGGTGTTGGATGAGAGCGAGAGGGAAAAGGATACAAGGTAGTGGTCGGAGACTTGGAGGGGAGTTGCAATGAGGTTAGTGGAAGAACAGCATCTAGTAAAGATGAGGTCGAGCGTATTGCCTGCCTTGTGAGTAGGGGGGGAGGGTGAGAGGGTGAGGTCAAAAGAGGAGAGGAGTGGAAAGAAGGAGGCGGAGAGGAATGAGTCAAAGGTAGACGTGGGGAGGTTAAAGTCACCTAGAACTGTGAGAGGTGAGCCGTCCTCAGGAAAGGAGCATAGTTAAAGTGGCTAATGATACATGTATTACATAAGGATGCAGTCAATGATATAGAGTACAGTATATACGTATGCATATGAGATGAATAATGTAGGGTAAGTAACATTATATAAGGTAGCATTGTTTAAAGTGGCTAGTGATATATTTACATCATTTCTCATCAATTCCCATTATTAAAGTGGCTGGAGTTGAGTCAGTGTCAGTGTCAGTGTGTTGGCAGCAGCCACTCAATGTTAGTGGTGGCTGTTTAACAGTCTGATGGCCTTGAGATAGAAGCTGTTTTTCAGTCTCTCGGTCCCAGCTTTGATGCACCTGTACTAACCTCGCCTTCTGGATAATAGCGGGGTGAACAGGCAGTGGCTCGGGTGGTTGATGTCCTTGATGATTTTTATGGCCTTCCTGTAATATCGGGTGGTGTAGGTGTCCTGGAGGGCAGGTAGTTTGCCCCCGGTGATGCGTTGTGCAGACCTCACTACCCTCTGGAGAGCCTTACGGTTGAGGGCGGAGCAGTTGCCGTACCAGGCGGTGATACAGCCCGCCAGGATGCTCTCGATTGTGCATCTGTAGAAGTTTGTGAGTGCTTTTGGTGACAAGCCGAATTTCTTCAGCCTCCTGAGGTTGAAGATGCGCTGTTGCGCCTTCTTCACGATGCTGTCTGTGTGAGTGGACCAATTCAGTTTGTCTGTGATGTGTATGCCGAGGAACTTAAAACTTGCTACCCTCTCCACTACTGTTCCATCGATGTGGATAGGGGGGTGTTCCCTCTGCTGTTTCCAGAAGTCCACAATCATCTCCTTAGTTTTGTTGACGTTGAGTGTGAGGTTATTTTCCTGACACCACACTCCGAGGGCCCTCACCTCCTCCCTGTAGGCCGTCTCGTCGTTGTTGGTAATCAAGCCTACCACTGTTGTGTCGTCCGCAAACTTGATGATTGAGTTGGAGGCGTGCGTGGCCACGCAGTCGTGGGTGAACAGGGAGTACAGGAGAGGGATCAGAACGCACCCTTGTGGGGCCCCAGTGTTGAGGATCAGCGTGGAGGAGATGTTGTTGCCTACCCTCACCACCTGGGGGCGGCCCGTCAGGAAGTCCAGTACCCAGTTGCACAGGGCGGGGTCGAGACCCAGGGTCTCGAGCTTGATGACGAGCTTGGGGGTACTATGGTGTTGAATGCCGAGCTGTAGTCGATGAACAGCATTCTCACATAGGTATTCCTCTTGGCCAGATGTGTTAGGGCAGTGTCCAGTGTGGTTGAGATTGCATCGTCTGTGGACCTATTTGGGCGGTAAGCAAATTGGAGTGGGTCTAGGGTGTCAGGTAGGGTGGAGGTGATATGGTCCTTGACTAGTCTCTCAAAGCACTTCATGATGACGGAAGTGAGTGCTACGGGCGGTAGTCGTTTTGCTCAGTTACCTTAGCTTTCTTGGGAACAGGAACAATGGTGGCCCTCTTGAAGCATGTGGGAACAGCAGACTGGTATAGGGATTGATTGAATATGCCCGTAAACACACCGGCCAGCTGGTCTGCGCATGCTCTGAGGGCACGGCTGTGGATGCCGTCTGCGCCTGCAGCCTTGCGAGGGTTAACACGTTTAAATGTCTTACTCACCTCGGCTGCAGTGAAGGAGAGACCGCATGTTTTCATTGCAGGCCGTGTCAGTGGCACTGTATTGTCCTCAAAGCGGGCAAAAGTTATTTAGTCTGCCTGGGAGCAGGTCCGACATCCTGGTCCGTGACTGGGCTGGATTTCTTCTTGTAGTCCGTGAATGACTGTAGACCCTTCCACATGCCTCTTGTGTCTGAGCCGTTGAATTGAGATTCTACTTTGTCTCTGTACTGAAGCTTAGCTTGTTTGATAGCCTTGCGGAGGGAATAGCTGCACTGTTTGTATTCGGTCATGTTACCAGACACCTTGTCCTGATTAAAAGCAGTGTTTCGCGCTTTCAGTTTCACGCAAATGCTGCCATCAATCCACGGTTTCTGGTTAGGGAATGTTTTAATCGTTGCTATGGGAACCACATCTTCAACGCACGTTCTAATGAACTCGCACACCGAATCAGCTTATTCTTCAATATTGTTATCTGACGCAATACGAAACATATCCCAGTCCACGTGATGGAAGCAGTCTTGGAGTGTGGAGTCAGCTTGGTCGGACCAGCGTTGGACAGACCTCAGCGTGGGAGCCTCTTGTTTTAGTTTCTGTCTGTAGGCAGGGATCAACAAAATGGAGTCGTGGTCAGCTTTTCCGAAAGGGGGGCGGGGCAGGGCCTTATATGCATCGCGGAAGTTAGAGTAACAATGATCCAAAGTTTTTCCACCCCTGGTTGCGCAATCGATATGCTGATAAAATTTTAGGGAGTCTTGTTTTCAGATTAGCCTTGTTAAAATCCCCAGCTACAATGAATGCAGCCTCCGGATAAATGGTTTCCAGTTTGCAAAGAGTTAAATAAAGTTCGTTCAGAGCCATCGATGTGTCTGCTTGAGGGGGGGATATATACGGCTGTGATTATAATCGAAGAGAATTCTCTTGGTAGATAATGCGGCCTACATTTGATTGTGAGGAACTCTAAATCAGGTGAACAGAAGGACTTGAGTTCCTGTATGTTTCTTTCATCACACCATGTCTCGTTAGCCATAAGGCATACGCTCCCGCCCCTCTTCTTACCAGAAAGATGTTTGTTTCTGTCATACGATGCGTGGAGAAACCCGCTGGCTGCACCGCCGGATAGCGTCTCTCCAGTGAACCATGTTTCCGTGAAGCAAAGAACGTTACAGTCTCTGATGTCCCTCTGAGTGCTACCCTTGCTCGGATTTCATCAACCTTGTTGTCAAGAGACTGGACATTGGCAAGAAGAATGCTAGGGAGTGGTGCACGGTGTGCCCGTCTCCGGAGTCTGACCAGAAGACCGCCTCGTTTCCCTCTTTTTCAGAGTCGTTTTTTTGGGTCGCTGCATGGGATCCATTCCGTTGTCCTGTTTGCAAGGCAGAACACAGGATCCACGTCGCGAAAAACATATTCTTGGTCGTACTGATGGTGAGTTGACGCTGATCTTATATTCAGTAGTTCTTCTCGACTGTATGTAATGAAACCTAAGATGACCTGGGGTACTAATGTAAGAAATAACACGTAAAAAACAAAAAACTGCATAGTTTCCTAGAACGCGAAGCGAGGCGGCCATCTCTGTCGGCACAGTAGGATATTTGAATATGCATATATTTTTAATAGCAATATATAAAACAAATTGAGTGAGAGCATTAGAAATACATTTAGTGGTTGATCTGCTTCTGTTCTGTGGGTTGCTGGCACTATGTGCTCCTTTCAAAAGATGGGTACTGGCCTCTCAGGCGGCCTACGGATCCAAGGGGATGGGGATGTTTGCTGCTTACTGGGATGACAACCCAACTAGGGAGGGGGAGGGGCGGGGGGCTTTAGTGGGTGGAGTAGTGGAGTTAGTTGCCAAGTTGCTAGTTGCCTTGACTTTTCTTATGTTATTCTCATTGGCACCAAAAGTTTACAAAGTGTTGATAGGGGATAGAATGCGGTCGGACCATCAGATAATTGACATTTACATTACTCTTACTGAACTTCCACGTGGACCAGGATATTGGAAATGTATTGTATGGTACACTTTTAAATGTGCCTTTAGAGGTCATGCACATCAGCACTCATCTCTAAACAAGTGCAAAGGAGTCCATACTAACAAAGGAAATAGACAGTCTAACAGAACAGATAGATAGCAATTAAAACTGTACGATAGAGGCTCAGAGTTAGAGTTAGAGAAAAACAAAAAGAGTGTGATATATTATAATAATTAAGCAAACTGGATGGAAAATTGGGAAAAAGTGTCCCAAAATATTTTTTAATCTTCCACATAAAAAAATAATTTACTGAAATCTGTTACAAATTATATTTTAGAAGAGGAAGCAAAGAACTTCAAGCATATGTTTTTTTTCAGTCTCCCCCATCTCCTCTATCCAATTTTTTTCTATTAATAATAAAAAATGGTGTACAGAAAGACTCATGTGAAATGCCAAAATACAGAGGAGGAACTTATTGATGTGATTAAAGCCTTTAAGTCTGGGAAAGCTCCAGGGCTTGATGGCAGTGGAAGTATACCAAAACCTTTTTTTGATTTCCTTAGAGGACCAGTCATAGCATGTTTTAACCACTCCTATGTTAATGGCAGATTATCAGACACTAAACAAGAAGGTCTGATTTCA
>NW_025756176.1:0-5000 GCF_021184085.1 Oncorhynchus gorbuscha
AAGTTTACATACACTTATGTTGGAGTCATTAAAACTCGTGTTTTAACCACTCCACAAATTTCTTGTTAACAAACTATAGTTTTGGCAAGTCGGTTAGGACATCTACTTTGTGCATGACACAAGTAGTTTTTCAAACAATTGTTTACAGACAGATTATTTCACTTATAATTCACTGTATCACAATTCCAGTGGGTCATAAGTTTACATACACTAAGTTGACTGTGCCTTTAAACAGCTTGGAAAATTCCAGAAAATTATGGCATGGCTTCAGAAGCTTCTGATAGGCTAATTGACATAATTTGAATCAATTGGAGGTGTACCTGTGGATATATTTCAAGGCATACCATCAAACTCGGTGCATCTTTGCTTGACATCATGAGAAAATCAAAAGAAATGAGCCAAGACCTCAGAAAAAAAGTTGTAGACCTCCACAAGTCGGGTTCATCCTTGGGAGTAATTTCCAAACGCCTGAAGGTACCACATTCATCTGAACAAACAATAGTAACGCAAGTATAAACACCATGGGACCACGTAGCTGTCAACCGCTTAGGAAGGAGATTGACTGTTCCCTAGAGATGAACGTACTGGTGCGAAAAGTGCAAATCAATCCCAACATAAAGACCTTTATGAAGATGCTGGAGGAAACAGGTACAAAGGCATTCTACTTCACAATAAAACGAGTCCTATATCGACATAACCTGGTATATACCAGTAAGGAAGCCACTGCTCCAAAACCGCCATTAAAAAAACAGACTACGGTTTGCAACATACTTTTTTGGAGAAATGTCCTTTGGTCTGATAAAATAAATATATGTTTGGAAGCTTGCAACCCGAAGAACACCATCCTGACCCTGAAGCACGGGGGTGGCAGAATCATGTTGTGGGGGTGCTTTGTTGCAGGAGGGATTGCTGCACTTAGCAAAATAGATGCCTTCGTTATGTGGATTATGTGGATATATTGAAGCAACATCTCAAGACTTCAGTTCAATCTTGGTCGCAAATGGGTCTTCTAAATGAACATTGACCCTGCCATACCCAAAGCTGTGGTAAAATGGCTTAAGGACAACAAAGTCAATGTATTGGAGTGGCCATCACAAAGCCCTGACCTCAATCCATGGAAAGTTCCTGGAAAGAACGGAAGTCAGAGCAGCAAGCAGCCTACAAACCTGACCTCAGTTACACCAGAAGAGTGAGGAAGGCCGGAGGAGAAAATGAGATTGCCAAGCTTCGAAGGTGGTTATGACTACATCTCCTCAAAACTAACTCTGGCACCGGTCCTCAAAGGTCAGGTGTGTTTGGTCCTCAGGAGGCCAATGAGATGGATAGTCCAATAAACACAGCTATCGCATGTCTGTCAGAGGGCATAACATGAGCTCAGGCCCTGTCAGATGTTAATAACATGAGTCCAGGTCTGTCAGAGTGTTAATAAGGAGTCTAGGTCCACAGAGTGTTAATAATATTGAGTCTAGGTCTGGCTGAGTGTTAATAACATGAGTCCAGGGTCTGTCAGAGTGTTAATAATATGAGTCTAGGTCTGTCAGAGTTAATAACATGAGTCTAGGGTCTGTCAGAGTTATTAACATGAGTCTAGGTCTGCCAGAGTGTTAATAACATGAGTCTAGGTCTATGAGAGTGTTACTGAATATGAGTCTAGGTCTGCCAGAGTGTTAATAACATGAG
This sequence comes from Oncorhynchus gorbuscha, assembly GCF_021184085.1. Lineage (NCBI taxonomy): Eukaryota > Metazoa > Chordata > Actinopteri > Salmoniformes > Salmonidae > Oncorhynchus > Oncorhynchus gorbuscha. The sequence continues at coordinate 1,681 of NW_025756176.1, forward strand.
TCCTGGGTCTGTCAGAGTTAATAGCCATGAGTCTAGGTCTGTCAGAGTGTTACTAACATGAGTCTAGGGTCAGAGTGTTAATCGATGAGTCTAGGTCTGTCAGAGTGTTAATAACATGAGTCCTGGTCTGTCAGAGTGTTAATAACAGGAGTCTAGGTCTGTAAGACATTTTTAATAAATCAAATCGAATCACATTTTATTGGTTTGGTAAACACATATTTAGCAGATGCTATTGCAAGTGTACCAAATGGTTGTGTTCCTCGATAAAAAAATAAAAACGTTTTTGAAGAATAAGACTAACCAACAAAATGTAGTGTCAAGGGGTCTGAATACTTTCTGAATGCACTGTATACTATTTTATCTGCGTTTTCTTCATAGACACTGGCATTGTCTATCCACATATTGTCCATATTGTTCATACATCCCAGTAGATATATCATCTGGACTCTGACATTGCTCGTCCTAATATTTATTTCATTCCATTTATTTATATATTATTTTAGATGAGTGTCTATTGTAGTGTATTGTTAGATATTACTGTATAGTTCGGGGCTTGGAACACAAGCATTTATCTATATCCACAATCACATATTCTAACATGTGTATGCAACTAATAAAAATGTGATATGATATGATTTACACACACACACTCACTTTACACACAATTAGTCGGTGGGCTAATACAGTATTAATAACACACACACATGAGCACTGCCGCATGACGCATGCACGCACGCACGCACGCACGCACGTGACGCACACACACACACACACACACACACACACACATACACACACACACACAGTTTGAAATATGTCTTAGTGTGTGTTGGTGTTAGAGGAAGCGATAGATCCTTTGTAACATTGGACAAGTTCCCTGCCCTATGGCTAAGAGTAAGAGCAAGATGTGTGTCTCCTTTCATCCAGACAGAGAGAGATGGAGGAAAGAGAGAATGGGGAGTAGGATGGGTAGAAAGAGGAGGAGGGAAGGAGAGTGGGAGAGGAGGAAGGAAGGGAGAGAGGGAGAGAGAAGGAGAGAGGAGAGAGGAGGGAAGGGAGAGAGGAGAAGAGGAGGGAAGGAGATGGGGAGAGGAGGGGGGGGAGAGGAGGAAGAGGAGTGTGGGGGAGGAGAGAGTAGGGAAGAGAGAGAGAAAATAGAGACATCTGCTATGAAGGAGGAGGAGGAGGGAAGAGGGGGAAGAGGAGGAGATCAAGGAAGGAGAGAGGGAGACAGTGAGGAGCTGCCATAGAAGGAGATGGGGAGGTAGAGGAGGGGGAGGAGGGAAGAGGGAGGGAAGAGGAGGAGGAAAGGAGAGAGGAGAAAAATGAGATTGCTGCTATGAAGGTGGTTATGACTACATCTCCTCAAAACTTAAATCAGCACCGGTCCTTCGGGTCAGGTGTGTTTGGTCTCAGGAGGCCAATGAGATGGATAGTCCAATAAACACAGTTATCGTGATGTCTGGGTTGGGAGTGTTACTAACATGAGTCTAGGGTCTGTGGAGTGCACAACATGAGTCTAGGTCTGTCAGAGTGGCATAAAGATGAGCCTAGGGCCTGTCAGAGTGTTAATAAGTTGAGTCTAGGTCTGCTGAGTGTTAATAACATGAGTCTAGGTCTACAGAGTGTTAATAACATGAGTCTAGGGTCTGTCAGAGTGTTAAGCAAATACGAGTCTAGGGTCACAGTATGTTGATGACATGAGTCTAGGGTCTGTCAGAGTGTGGCTAACATGAGTCTAGGGTCTTGTCAGAGTGTTAACAGAGCTCAGGTCTGCCTGGAATGTTAATAACATGAGCTCCAGGTCTGAGAGTGTTAATAACATGAGTCTAGGGTCTGTCAGAGTGCTAATAACATGAGTCTAGGTCTGTCAGAGTGTTAAATAACATGAGTCCTGGTCTGTCAGAGTGTTAATAACATGAGTCTAGGTCTATTGTGATGTTAATAACAGGAGTCTAGGTCTGTCAGAATGTTAATAACAGGAGTCTAGGTCTGTCAGGAGTGTTAATAACATGAGTCTAGGTCTGTCAGAGTGTTGGGTTAAATATGAGTCTAGGGTCTGTCACAATGCTAATAAAATCCAAACTGAATCAAATTGTATTGACTTCATACACATATTTAGCAGTTGAGTATAGTGGAGTATATATATATATACTCAAATATATATATATATATATATATGTATATATGTATATATATATATATTCATTTCAATATGAATGCTAGTATATATATATATATATATACTACCGCTCAAAAGTTTGGGGTAATTTCTGGAAATGTCCTTGTTTTTCAAAAAGAAAGGCATATTTTTTAACCATTAAAAATAACATAAAATTGATAAAGAGATACAGTGTAAACATTGTTAATGTTATAAATGATGGCATAGTTTAGCTGGAAACGCAGATTTTTGATGGAATATCCACATTGGTGAAAGAGAGATCCATTATCAGCAACCATCACTCCCTGTGTTCCAATGTCACGCCAAGGAAGCAATCCAAGTTTAGCATTTCAAAAGGCTATAATTGATAATAAAAAAATTTTTTTTTGCAACTATGTTAGCACAGCTGAATACTGTTGTTCTGATTAATAAGCAATAAACCTGGCCTCTCTTTAGACTAGTTGAGTATCTGGAGCATCAGCATTTTATGGGTTCGATTATTAGGCTCTAAATGGCCAGAAAAAAGACTCTTTCTCTGAAACATATCAGTCTATTCTGTTCTGAGAAATGAGGGCCATTCCATGCAGGAAAGAAAGTGATCAAGTTTTATAAGTACTACAGTCAATGTGATGGTAAAACAGTAAAGATTTGCTTTATTGAAGTCCCCAGCTACAATAAATGTACCTCAGGCTATGTTGCTTTCCAGTTTGCACAAAGTCTAATGTCTGAGAGCTGTCGTGGTATTGGCTTGAGGGGAATATACACGGCTGTGACGATGACTGAATATAGTTCCTTAGAGGTAATGCGGCCGGCATTTGATTGTGAGGTATTCTAGGTTGGGTTGCACAAAAGGATTTCAGTTGCTGTATGTTACCACAATCACTCCACAGATTAGTTAATCATGAAACATACACTCCTGCCTTTTTCCTTCCTGTTGAGCCCCTTATTCTGTCAAATAATGTACTGAGAACCCAACTGGCTGTATGGACGGGGACAGTACGGGACGGGGACATCTGGAGAGAGCCCTGATTCTGCCAAACAGAGTATGTTACAATCCTCCTGGTGTCACTCTGGAAGGAGATCCCGCCTGAGCTTGTTCTACTATTGTTCGATAAACTGAATGTTGAATATAATATAGTTGCACATAGTAACATTGTTA
>NW_025756177.1:0-6829 GCF_021184085.1 Oncorhynchus gorbuscha
TGTGTGTGTGTGTGTGTGTGTGTGCATTTAAAAAATCTATAATTATGATTTCATTGAGAGTTTATCAGATGGTTCTTCCCACGAGTGTCTCAGTGTCTTAATACGTAATAAAGAGTATTTCAACTCTTTTCTTCTTGTCTTTGTCCTTGATAAAAACACAATGTCATATTCAATCAAACATGAAGTAGACAAAGCTTTTAGGATTCTGGCTAAGAATATCTGATAACGTGACGCTATTGTATTCTGAATAGACGACCTCTATCTCTTCTTGGCGTGTCAGCACTTTATGACATCAGCGTCTGTCTGTACCATCTAGACGCTACCGTTTCTGTGTGGAAATACAACAGATCAAGTCTTTAAATAGAAATAAACATTGACTAAGATGTGTTGATTTTTCTACATACACACATGCACACGCACGCACGCACGCACGCACGCACGCACGCACGCACGCACGCACGCACGCACGCACGCACGCACGCATAGCACGCACGCACACACACACACACACACACACACACACACACACACACACACACACACACACACACACACACACACACACACACACACACACACACACACACACACACACACACACACACACACACACACACACACACACACACTTGTTTTACTATGCTTGTGGACCAAACAATTGACTCCCATTCAAAGCTATTTTCCCTATGTGTTCTAACTTCTGAGTAATGTGGCCGCAAACACTGATTTACTGCACTAGCTAATACTTGTTGAAGTGTACAGGAACTGTATCTTTGGTCTGTGTCCCAAATGGCACCTTATTCTTATTTAGTACTACTTTTTGACCAGGGCCCTATAGGCATCTGGACAAAAGAACTTCTAATTTTCATTTAGAACGCAGCCTTGCGAATGTTAGATGTTAGATGTAAATAGAGAGAGATCTCTCTCTCTCTGTCTCTGTCTCTCTCTCTCTCTCTCTCTCTCTCTCTCTCTCTCTCTCTCTCTCTCTCTCTTCTGTCTCTCGCTCTGTATTTCTCTCTCTCTCTCTGTCGCTCTCTCTCTCTCTCTCTCTGTCTCTCGCTCTGTATCTCTCTCTCATCTCTCTCTCTCTCTCTCTCTCTCTCTCTCTCTCTCTCTCTCTCTCTCTCTCTCTCTCTCTCTCTCTCTCTCTCTCTCTCTCTGCCTCAGTCTCTCTCTCTCTCTGCCTCAGTCTCTCTGTCGCTCTCTCTCTCTCTCTCGCTCTGTCTCTCTCTCTCTGCTCGCTCTGCTCGTCTCTCTCTCTCTCTCTCTCTCTCTCTCTCTCTCTCTCTCTCTCTCTCTCTCTCTCTCTCTCTCTCTCTCTCTCTCTCTCTCTCTCTCTCTGCTCTCTCTCTCTCTCTCTCTCTCTCTCTCTGCTCTCAGTCTCTCTCTCTCTGCTCTCGGTCTCTCTCTCTCTCTCTCTGCTCTCAGTCTCTCTCTCTCTCTGCCTCAGTCTTCTCTCTGCTCTCTGCCTCTCTCTCTCTCTCTGTCGCCTCTCTCTCTCTCTGTCGCTCTCTCTCTCTCTCTGCCTCAGTCTCTCTCTCTCTGCCTCAGTCTCTCTCTCTCTCTCAGTCTCTCTCTCTCTCTCTCTCTCTCTCTCTCTCTCTCTCTCTCTCTCTCTCTCTCTCTCTCTCATCTCTCTCTGCCTCAGTCTCTCTCTCTCTCTGCCTCAGTCTCTCTCTCTCTCTCTCTCTCTCTCTCTTCTCTCTCTCTCTCTCTCTCTCTCTCTCTCTCTCTCTCTCTCTCTCCTCTCTCTCTCTCTCTCTGCCTCAGTCTCTCTCCCTCTCTCTCTGCCTCAGTCTCTCTCTCTCTCTCTGCCTCAGTCTCTCACTCTCTCTCTCTGCCTCAGTCTCTCTCTCTCTCTGCCTCAGTCTCTCTCTCTGTCGCTCTCTCTCTCTCTCTCTCTCTCTCTCTCTCTCTCTCTCTCTCTCTCTCTGTCTCTCTCTCTCTCTCTCAGTCTCTCTCTCTGCCTCAGTCTCTCTCTCTCTGCTCTCTCTCTCTCTCTCTCTCTCTCTCTCTCTCTCTGCTCTCTGTCTCTCTCTCTCTCTGCCTCAGTCTCTCTCTCTCTGCCTCCAGTCTCTCTCTCTCTCTCTCTCTCTCTCTCTCTCTCTCTCTCTCTCTCTCTCTCTCTCTCTCTCTCTCTCTCTCTCTCTCTCTCTCTCTCTGCCTCAGTCTCTCTCTTCTCTGTCGCTCTCTCTCTCTCTCTCTGCCTCTGTCTCTCTCTCGCTCTCTCTCTCTCTCTCTCTCTCTCTCTCTCTCTCTCTCTCTCTCTCTCTCTCTCTCTCTCTCTCTCTCTCTCTCTCTCTCTCTCTCTGCCTCAGTCTCTCTCTCTCTCTGCCTCAGTCTCTCTCTCTCTGCCTCAGTCTCTCTCTCTCTGCCTCAGTCTCTCTCTCTCTCTGTCGCTCTCTCTCAATTCAATTCAATTCGATTCAAGGGCTTTATTGGCATGGGAAACATGTGTTAACATTGCCAAAGCAAGTGAGGTAGACAACATACAAAGTGATGAATTTCACCCAAAAGATATGGGAGTTTTTCAAAATTGGATTTGTTTTCGAATTCTTTGTGGATCTGTGTAATCTGGGGGAAATATGTCTCTCTAATATGGTCATACATTGGGCAGGAGGTTAGGAAGTGCAGCTCAGTTTCCACCTCATTTTGTGGGCAGTGAGCACATAGCCTGTCTTCTCTTGAGAGCCATGTCTGCCTACGGCGGCCTTTCTCAATAGCAAGGCTATGCTCACTGAGTCTGTACATAGTCAAAGCTTTCCTTAATTTTGGGTCAGTCACAGTGGTCAGGTATTCTGCCGCTGTGTACTCTCTGTGTAGGGCCAAATAGCATTCTAGTTTTCTCTGTTTTTTTGTTAATTCTTTCCAATGTGTCAAGTAATTATCTTTTTGTTTTCTCATGATTTGGTTGGGTCTAATTGTGCTGCTGTCCTGGGGCTCTGTAGGGTGTGTTTGTGTTTGTGAACAGAGCCCCAGGACCAGCTTCCTTAGGGGACTCTTCTCCAGGTTCATTTCTCTGTAGGTGATGGCTTTGTTATGGAAGGTTTGTGAATCACTTCCTTTTAGGTGGTTGTAGAATTTAACGGCTCTTTTCTGGATTTGGATAATTAGTGGGTATCGGCCTAATTCTGCTCTGCATGCATTATTTGGTGTTTTACGTTGTACACGGAGGATATTTTTGCAGAATTCTGCGTGCAGAGTCTCAATTTGGTGTTTGTCCCATTTTGTGAAGTCTTGGTTGGTGAGCGGACCCCAGACCTCACAACCATAAAGGGCAATGGGCTCTATGACTGATTCAAGTATTTTTAGCCAAATCCTAATTGGTATGTTGAAATTTATGTTTCTTTTGATGGCATAGAATGCCCTTCTTGCCTTGTCTCTCAGATCGTTCACAGCTTTGTGGAAGTTACCTGTGGCGCTGATGTTTAGGCCAAGGTATGTATAGTTTTTTGTGTGCTCTAGGGCAACAGTGTCTAGATGGAATTTGTATTTGTGGTCCTGGTGACTGGACCTTTTTGGAACACCATTATTTTGGTCTTACTGAGATTTACTGTCAGGGCCCAGGTCTGACAGAATCTGTGCATAAGATCTAGGTGCTGCTGTAGGCCCTCCTTGGTTGGTGACAGAAGCACCAGATCATCAGCAAACAGCAGACATTTGACTTCGGATTCTAGCAGGGGAGGCCGGGTGCTGCAGACTTTTCTAGTGCCCGCGCCAATTGTTGATATATATGTTGAAGAGGGTGGGGCTTAAGCTGCATCCCTGTCTAACCCCACGACCCTGTGTGAAGAAATGTGTGTGTTTTTTGCCAATTTTAACCGCACACTTGTTGTTTGTGTACATGGATTTTATAATGTCGTATGTTTTACCCCCAACACCACTTTCCATCAGTTTGTATAGCAGACCCTCATGCCAGATTGAGTCGAAGGCTTTTTTGAAATCAACAAAGCATGAGAAGACTTTTGCCTTTGTTTTGGTTTGTTTGGTTGTCAATTAGGGTGTGCAGGGTGAATACATGGTCTGTTATTTGGTAAAAAGCCAATTTGACATTTCTCAGTACATTGTTTTCATTGAGGAAATATCACGGTCTGCTATTAATAATAATGCAGAGGATTTTCCCAAGGTTACCTGTTGACACATATTCCACGGTAGTTATTGGGGTCAAATTTGTCTCCACTTTTGTGGATTGGGGTGATCAGTCCTTGGTTCCAAATATTAGGGAAGATGCCAGAGCTAAGTATGATGTTAAAGAGTTTTAGTATGTAGCCATTGGAATTTGTTGTCTGTATATTTGATCATTTCTTGAGGATACCATCAACAACACAGGCCTCCATTCTACCAGTGGGTTCTGGTAGTCTTTAATAGTTGATTCTAAGATCTGTATTTGATCTTGCTGTATATGTTTTTGCTCTTTGTTCTTTTGTTATGAGAACCAAAGATTGGAGAAGTGGTTTACCCATACATCTCCATTTTGGATAGATAATTCTTCGTGTTGTTGTTTGTTTAGTGTTTTCCAATTTTCCCAGAAGTGGTTAGAGTCTATGGATACTTCAATTACATTGAGCTGATTTCTGACATGCTGTTCCTTCTTTTTCCGTAGTGTATTTCTGTATTGTTTTAGTGATTCACCATAGTGAAGCGTAGACTCAGGTTTTCCGGGTCTCTATGTTTTTGGTTGGACAGGTTTCTCAATTTCTTTCTTAGATTTTTGCATTCTTCATCAAACCATTTGTCATTATTGTTAATTTTCTTCGGTTTTCTATTTGAGATTTTTAGATTTGATAGGGAAGCTGAGAGGTCAAATATACTGTTAAGGTTTTCTACTGCCAGGTTTACACCTTCACTATTACAGTGGAACGTTTTACCCAGGAAATTGTCTAAAAGGGATTGAATTTGTTGTTGCCTAATTGTTTTTTGGTAGGTTTCCAAACTGCATTCCTTCCATCTATAGCATTTCTTAATGTTACTCAGTTCCTTTGTCTTTGATGCCTCATGATTGTGTATTGCTCTGTTTAAGTAGACTGTGATTTTGCTGTGGTCTGATAGGGGTGTCAGTGGGCTGACTGTGAACGCTCTGAGAGATTCTGGGTTGAGGTCAGTGATAAAGTAGTCTCACAGTACTACTGCCAAGAGATGAGCTATAGTTGTACCTACCATAAGAGTCCCCTCAAGCCTCTCTCTCTCTCTCTCGCTCTCTCTGCCTCTCTCTCTCTCTCTCTCTCTCTCGTCTCTCTCTCTCTCTCTCTCTCTCTCTCTCTCTCTCTCTCTCTCTCTCTCTCTCTCTCTCTCTCTCTCTCTCTCTCTCTCTCTCTCTCTCGCTCTCTCTCTCTCTCATGTCTCTCTCTCCCTCTCTCTCTCTCTCTCTCTCTCTGTCGCTCTCTCTGCCTCAGTCTCTCTCTCTCTCTCTCTCTCTCTGTCTCTCTCTGCCTCAGTCTCTCTCTCTCTCTCTCTCTGTCGCTCTCTCTCTCTCTGCTCTCCTCTCTCTCTCTCTCTCTCGTCTCTCTCTCTCTCCTCTCTCTCTCTCTCTCTCTCTCTCTCTCCTCTCTCTCTCTCGTCTCTCTCTCTCTCTCTCGTCTCTCTCCTCGCTCTCTCTCTCTCTCTCGTCTCTCTCTGCCTCGTCTCTCTCTCTCTCTCTCTCGTCTCTCTCGTCTCTCTCTCTCTCTCTCTCTCTCTGCCTCAGTCTCTCTCTCCTCTCTCTCTCTCTCTCTCTCTCTCTCTCTCTCTCTCTCTCTCTCTCTCTCTCTCTCTCTCTCTCTCTCTCTCTCTGCCTCAGTCTCTCTCTCTCTCACACTCTCTGCCTCAGTCTCTCTCTCTCTCTCTCTCTCTCTCTCTCTCTCTCTCTCTCTCTCTCTCTCTCTCTCTCTCTCTCTCTCTCTCTCTCTCTCTCTCTCTCTCTCTGCCTCAGTCTCTCTCTCTCTCTCTCTCTCTCTCTCTCTCTCTCTCTCTCTCTCTCTCTCTCTCTCTCTGTCTGCCTCAGTCTCTCTCTGTGAAGTATGCAGAGAGCACAATCCTGCATTAAAATAAGCCCATGCTATTGACATTTTTGCCTCAGGGACCAACTGACATTAAATAACATAAAATCAAATAAAGCTTATTGTTTATCATTGCCATTCTGTTCTTCAATAGTGTGTTTAATATGCATAACAAGGCTTTCCCTTTATCAAAGTCTCCTCTATGTTGTCCTTCTGTTGAATTCTCTCTGCCTGTAAGATGTGCAGACAAAGGTTCTATTCCCTTAGGGTAGTGTACTACTGTTGACCAGGACCCATAGGGTAGTGCTCTACTGTTGACCAGGACCCATAGTGTAGTGCTCTACTGTTGACCAGGGCCCATAGTGTAGTGCATAGTGTAGTGCACTACTGTTGACCAGGACCCATAGGGTAGTGCTCTACTGTTGACCAGGACCCATAGGGTAGTGTTCTACTGTTGACCAGGGCCCATAGGGTAGTGCTCTACTGTTAACAAGGGCCCATAGGGTAGTGTACTACTGTTGACCAGGGCCCATAGAGTAGTGCACTACTGTTGACCAGAACCCATAGAGTAGTGCACTACTGTTGACCAGGGCCCATAGGGTAGTGTTCTACTGTTGACCAGGGCCCATAGGGTAGTGCTCTACTGTTAACAAGGGCCCATAGGGTAGTGTACTACTGTTGACCAGGGCCCATAGAGTAGTGCACTACTGTTGACCAGGGCCCATAGGGTAGTGCACTACTGTTGACCAGGGCCCATAGGGTAGTGTACTACTGTTGACCAGGGCCCATAGGGTAGTGTACTACTGTTGACCAGGGCCCATAGGGTAGTGTACTACTGTTGACCAGGGCCCATA
>NW_025756178.1:0-6829 GCF_021184085.1 Oncorhynchus gorbuscha
TCAGTTGAATGACTAGTCTTACATTTACATTACATTTAAGTCATTTGCAGGCAAGCTCTTATCCAGAGCGACTTACAAATTGGTGCAATCACCTTATGACATCCAGTGGGACAGTCACTTAACAATAGTGCATCTAAAACTTAGGGGGTGGGGTGAGAGGGATTACTTAACCTATCCTAGGTATTCCTTAAAGAGGTGGGGTTTCAGGTGTCTCCGGAAGGTGGTGATTGACTCCGCTGTCCTGGCGTCGTGAGGGAGTTTGTTCCACCATTGGGGGCCAGGGCAGCAAACAGTTTTGACTGGGCTGAGCGGGAGCTGTACTTCCTCAGTGGTAGGAGAAGCGAGCAGGCCAGAGGTGGATGAACGCAGTGCCCTTGTTTGGGTGTAGGGCCTGATCAGAGCCTGGAGGTACTGAGGTGCCGTTCCCTCACAGCTCCGCAGGCAAGCACCATGGTCTTGTAGCGGATGCGAGCTTCAACTGGAAGCCAGTGGAGAACGGAGGAGGCGGGGTGACGTGAGAGAACTTGGGAAGGTTGAACACCAGACGGGCTGCGGCGTTCTGGATGAGTTGAAGGGGTTTAATGGCACAGGCAGGGAGCCCAGCCAACAGCGAGTTGCAGTAATCCAGACGGGAGATGACAAGTGCCTGGATTAGGACCTGCGCCGCTTCCTGTGAGGCAGGGTCAGTACTCTGCGGATGTTGCCAGAGCATGAACCTACAGGAACGGGCCACCGCCTTGATGTTAGTTGAGAAACGACAGGAGTGTTGTTCAGGATCACGCCAAGGTTCTTGGCGCTCTGGGAGGAGCCACAATGGAGTTGTCAACCGTGATGGCGAGATCATGGAGCAGGCAGTCCTTCCCCGGGAGGAAGAGCAGCTCCGTCTTGCCGAGGTTCAGCTTGAGGTGGTGATCCGTCATCCACACTGATATGTCTGCCAGACATGCAGAGATGCGATTCGCCACCTGGTCATCAGAAGGGGGAAAGGAGAAGATTAATTGTGTGTCGTCTGCATAGCAATGATAAGAGAGACCATGTGAGGTTATGACAGAGCCAAGTGACTTGGTGTATAGCGAGAATAGGAGAGGGCCAAGAACAGAGCCCTGGGGGACACCAGTGGTGAGAGCGCGTGGTGAGGAGACAGATTCTCGCCACGCCACCCGGTAGGAGCGACCTGTCAGGTAGACGCGATCAAGCGTGGGCCGCGCCGGAGATGCCCAACTCGGAGAGGTGGAGAAGAGGAGGATCTGATGGTTCACAGTATCGAAGGCAGCCGATAGATCTAGAAAGGATGAGAGCAGAGGAGAGAGAGTTAGCTTTGGCAGTGCGGAGGCGCCTCCGTGATACAGAGGAGAGCAGTCTCAGTTGAATGACTAGTCTTGAAACCTGACTGATTTGGATCAGAAAGGTCATTTCAGAGATAGCGGGAGAGCTGGCCAAGGACGGCACGTTCAAGAGTTTTGGAGAAAAGAAAGAAGGGATACTGGTCTGTAATTGTTGACATCGGAGGGATCGAGTGTAGGTTTTTTCAGAAGGGTGCAACTCTCGCTCTCTTGAAGACGGAAGGGGACGTAGCCAACGGTCAGGGATGAGTTGATGAGCGAGGTGAGGTAAGGGAGAAGGTCTCCGGAAATGGTCTGGAGAAGAGAGGAGGGGATAGGGTCAAGCGGGCAGGTTGTTGGGGCGGACGGCCGTCACAAGAGGCAGATTTCATCTGGAGAGAGAGGAGAAAGAGTCAGAGCACAGGGGTAGGGCAGTGTGAGCAGAACCAGCGGTGTCGTTTGACTTAGCAAGCGAGGATCGGATGTCGTCGACCTTCTTTTCAAAATGGTTGTGAAGTCATCTGCAGAGAAGGGAGGAGGGGGGAGGGCGGAGGATTCAGGAGGGAGGAGAAGGTGGCAAAAGAGCTTCCTAGGGTTGGAGGCAGAAGCTTGGAATTTAGCGTGGTAGAAAGTGGCTTTAGCAGCAGAGACAGAGGAGGAAAATGTAGAGAGGAGGGAGTGAAGGATGCCAGGTCCGCAGGGAGGGGGATTTTCCCTCCCATTTCCGCTCGGCTGCCCGAACCCCTGTTCTGTGAGCTCGCAATGAGTCATCGAGCCACGGAGCGGGGGAGGGAGGACCCGAGGCGGCCTGGAGGATAGGGGACATAGAGAGTCAAGGATGCAGAGAGGGGAGGAGAGGAGGTTGAGGAGAGCAGAATCAGGAGATAGGTGGGAGAAGGTTTGAGCGGAGGGAAGAGATGATAGGATGGAAGAGAGGAGAGAGTAGCGGGGGAGAGAGAGCGAAGGTTGGGACGGCGCGATACCATCCGAGGAAGTAGGGAGCAGTGTGGAGGTGTTGGATGAGGCGAGAGAAGGATACAAGGCAGTGGTCGGAGACTTGGAGGAGTTGCAATGAGGTTAGTGGAAGAACAGCATCTAGTAAAGATGAGGTCGAGGCGTATTGCCTGCCTTGTGAGTAGGGGGAAGGTGAGAGGGTGAGGTCAAAGAGGAGAGGAGTGGAAAGAAGGAGGCAGAGGAAAGAGTCAAAGGTAGACGTGGGGGAGGTTAAAGTCGCCAGAACTGTGAGAGTGAGCCGTCCTCAGGAAAGGCTATCCAGGCATCAAGCTCATTGATGAGCTCTCCGAGGAACCTGGAGGGCGATAAATGATAAGGATGTTAAGCTTGAAAGGGCTAGTAACTGTGACAGCATGGAATTCAAAAGGAGGCGATAGACAGATGGGTAAGGAGAAAGAGAGAATGACCACTTGGGAGAGATGAGGATCCCGGTGCCACCACCCCGCTGACCAGACGCTCTCGGGGTGTCACGCGAAACACGTGGGCGGACGAAAGAGAGCAGTAGGAGTAGCAGTGTTGTCTGTGGTGATCCATGTTTCCGTCAGGAGCCAAGAAGTCGAGGACTGGAGGAGGCATGGGCTGAGATGAACTCTGCCTTGTTGACCGCAGATTGGCAGTTCCAGAGGCTACCGGAGACCTGGAACTCCGTGGAGTCCGTGCGCTGGGACCACCAGAGTAGGGTGGCGCGGCCCCCCGGATGAGGAAGCGTTTGTATGGTCTGTGCAGAGAGGAGAGATCAGGGATAAACCGACACATAGTTGACAGGCTACAGAAGAGGCTACGCTAATGCAAAGGAGATTGGAATGACAAGTGGACTACACGTCTCGAATGTTCAGAAAGTTAAGCTACGTAGCAAGAATCTTCTTGAAACCTGACTGATTTGGATCAAGAAGGTCATTCAGAGAGAGATTAGCGGGAGAGCTGGCCAAGGACGGCACGTTCAAGAGTTTTGGAGAGAAAAAGAAAGAAGGGATACTGGTCTGTAGTTGTTGACATCGGAGGGATCGAGTGTAGGTTTTTTCAGAAGAGGGTGCAACTCTCGCTCTCTTGAAGACGGAAGGGACGTAGCCAGCGGTCAGGATGAGTTGATGAGCGAGGTGAGGTAGGGAGAAGGTCTCCGGAAATGGTCTGGAAAAGAGAGGGAGGATAGGGTCAAGCGGGCAGGTTGTTGGGCGGCCGGCAGTCACAAGACGTGAGATTTCATCTGGAGAGAGAGGGGAGAAAGAGGTCAGAGCACAGGGTAGGGCAGTGTGAGCAGAACCAGCGGTGTCGTTTGACTTAGCAAACGAGGATCGGATGTCGTCGACCTTCTTTTCAAAATGGTTGACGAAGTCATCTGCAGAGAGAGAGGAGGGGGAGGGGGAGGAGGATTCAGGAGGGAGGAGAAGGTGGCAAAGAGCTTCCTAGGGTTAGAGGCAGAAGCTTGGAATTTAGAGTGGTAGAAAGTGGCTTTAGCAGCAGAGACAGAAGAGGAAAATGTAGAGAGGAGGGAGCGAAAGGATGCCAGGTCCGCAGGGAGGCGAGTTTTCCTCCATTTCCGCTCGGCTGCCCGGAGCCCTGTTCTGTGAGCTCGCAATGAGTCGTCGAGCCACGGAGCGGGAGGGGAGGACCGAGCCGGCCTGGAGGATAGGGGACATAGAGAGTCAAAGGATGCAGAAAGGGAGGAGAGGAGGGTTGAGGAGGCAGAATCAGGAGATAGGTTGGAGAAGGTTTGAGCAGAGGGAAGAGATGATAGGATGGAAGAGGAGAGAGTAGCGGGGGAGAGAGAGCGAAGGTTGGGACGGCGCGATACCATCCGAGTAGGGGCAGTGTGGGAAGTGTTGGATGAGAGCGAGAGGGAAAAGGATACAAGGTAGTGGTCTGAGACTTGGAGGGGAGTTGCAATGAGGTTAGTGGAAGAACAGCATCTAGTAAAGATGAGGTCGAGCGTATTGCCTGCCTTGTGAGTAGGGGGAAGGTGAGAGGGGAGGTCAAAAGAGGAGAGGAGTGGAAAGAAGGAGGCAGAGAGGAATGAGTCAAAGGTAGACGTGGGGAGGTTAAAGTCGCCCAGAACTGTGAGAGGTGTGTCTATATGTAAAACAATGGAATTAAGACATTTATAAATATTAGAATGAGCAATGTTGGAGTGGCATTGACTAAAATACAGTAGAATATAATACAGTATATAGATATGAAATGAGTAAAGCAGTATGTAAACATTATTAAAGTGACAAGTGATTCCATGTCTATATATACAGTAGAGGCAGCAGCATCTAAGGTGCAGGGTTGAGTAACCAGGTGGTAGCTGGCTAGTGATGGCTATTTAACATTCTGATGGCCTTGAGATAGAAGCTGTTTTTCAGTCTCTATTCCAGCATGACAGCGGGTACTGTAGGTGTACTGGAGGGCAGGCGGTGTGCCCACGTTGATGTGTTAGAGAGCCCTGCGGTTTCGGATGGTGCAGTTGCCGTACCAGGTGCTGATACATCCCGACAGGATGCTCTCAATTGTGCATCTGGAAAATGTTGTTGTTGCCTTCTTCACCACACTGTCTGTGTGGTTGGACCAATTCAGATCTTCAGTGATGTCTACGCCGAGGAACTTGACTTTCCACCTTCTCCTACTGCAGCCTGTGATGTGGTTAGGGGCGTTGCTCCTCCCGCTGTTTCCTGAAGTCCACAACCAGCTCCTTCGTTTTGTTGATGTTGAGGGAGAGGTTATTTTCCTGGCACCAATCTGCCAGGCCCTCACCTCCTCCCCTGTAGGCTGTCTCGTCATTGTTGGTAATCAGGCCTACTATGGTTGTGTCGTCTGCAAACTCGATGATTAAGTTGGAGATGAGTGTAGCCACGCAGTCATGGGTGAACAAGAGTACAGGAGGGGGCTGAGTATGCACCCTTGTGGGGCCCCCTGGGTTGAGGATCAGTGAAGTGAAGGTGTTGCTTCCTACCTTCACCATCCGGGGAGCAGCCCGTCAGGAAGTCCAGGACCCAGCTGCACACAGCGGTGTTCAGACCCAGGACCCCAAGCTTAATAATGAACTTGGAGGTACTACGGTGTTGAAGGCTGAGCTATAGTCAATGAACAGTATTCTTACATAGGAATTCCTCTTATCCAGATGGGATAGAGCAGTTTGCAGTGCAATGGAAATAGCATTGTCTGTGGATCTTTTGGGTGTCAGGTAAGGTAGAGGTGATATGATCCTTAACTAGCCTCTCAAAGCACTTCATGAGTGCAGATAGCTATTTAGTTCAGTTACCTTTACTTTCTTGGGGTACAGTAACAGTGGTGGACATCTTAAATAAAGCAAGTGGGGACTGCAGACTGGGATAAGGAGAGATTGAATATGTCTGTAAACACTCCAGCCAGCTTGTCTGTGCATGCTTTGAGGATGCGACTTAGGATGGCATCTGGACTGGCAGCCTTGCGAGGGATTTAACACACTTGAATGTCTTACTCACATCGGCCACGGAGAAGGAGAGCCCAAGCGGGCCGCATTGATGGCAATGTGTTATCCTCAAAGCTGCCGAAGAATCCGTGATTGTCTGTAGACCCTGCCACGTCGTCTTGTGTCTGAGCCGTTGAATTGAGACTCCACTGTCTCAGTACTGACGTTTTTACCTGTTTGATTACCTTACAGAGGGAATAACTACACTGTTTGTATTCAACCAACTATGCGGTACTCTCAGAAACTGTCATATCTCAACCTAGTACTGATTGTTAAAAGGAGAGCATCATGGCTCAGATTCAAGTGTGCCAAAAAAAAACATTGTGTTATAGTTTATGGATAGAGCATCAGGTGCTGCATCATCTGGGACAGTTTTGGTGCTCCTTACTCTGCTACGGTCCTAAAACTGGGACAACAACAACATCATTAATGAACCGCTTCATGTCGCTTTTCAGTGATTCTGCTCTTCAATCCAGATCACTTTATGTCTTCAACAAAAACACAATAATTACTTAAGAAATAAACACAGATCAAGTCACACTTCCTATGTCATAGGTAAAAATATCACCACTCTCCGAAAAGTTTTCCCAACTTATCAGTAGTAACCTGTGGTCCGTTATTCCAACTTCCATCCGCATGCACTACTGAGGAGGAAAGAGAGTTGAACAGCCGTTCATCCATGCCCACCTCTCTTTGCTTTGAAAATCTAGTGCCTGCCAGACCATCAGAAGGAAACATGCCAGAAGGCCTCTCCTCCTCCTGCTCTCGTCTCTGAGAGCCCTGCTTTGAAGCCTACCTACCCCGGGCCAATAAGACACAAAAGAGGTGGAGAGATTACTGATGCAACATATCACACTATACAGTAGAGTGAGATGAAGGGCTCTTAGCCACTGAGGTAAGAGAAGATGTACTGTAGGGCTTGAGAGCAAAAACTCAAACTTTTACCGTGACCTTGTATCTCTCCTCACTTAGTAGGTTAGGTAGGTAGCTAGTATATTAGTTATTACAGCAGTTCTTAACCTGTACATTGGTGCTCTTTCTGTTGATCTCTGTGTACATCATACTG
>NW_025756179.1:5000-6827 GCF_021184085.1 Oncorhynchus gorbuscha
AGAAGCAGCAGTAGAGATGGTGATAGTAGAGATGGTGATAGTAGTAGTAGTAGTAGTAGTAGAAGCAGCAGTAGAGATGGTGATAGTAGTAGTAGTAGTAGTAGTAGCAGCAGCAGCAGTAGTAGTAGTAGAAGCAGCAGTAGAGATGGTGATAGTAGAGATGGTGATAGTAGTAGTAGTAGTAGTAGTAGTAGTAGTAGTAGCAGCAGCAGTAGTAGAGATGGTGATAGTAGAGATGGTGATAGTAGTAGTAGTAGTAGTAGTAGCAGCAGCAGCAGTAGTAGTAGTAGAAGCAGCAGTAGAGATGGTGATAGTAGAGATGGTGATAGTAGTAGTAGTAGTAGTCGTAGTAGTAGTAGTAGTAGTAGCAGCAGCAGCAGCAGTAGTAGTAGTAGTAGTAGTAGTAGTAGTAATAGTAGTAGTAGCAGCATCAGCAGTAGTAGTAGTAGTAGTAGTAGTAGTAGTAGTAGTAGTAGTAGTAGTAGTAGAAGCAGCAGTAGAGATGGTGATAGTAGAGATGGTGATAGTAGTAGTAGTAGTAGTAGTAGTAGTAGTAGTAGTAGTAGTAGTAGCAGCAGCAGCAGTAGTAGTAGTAGAAACAGCAGTAGAGATGGTGATAGTAGAGATGGTGATAGTAGTAGTAGTAGTAGTAGTAGTAGTAGTAGTAGTAGTAGTAGTAGTAGTAGTAGTAGTAGCAGCAGTAGTAGTAGTAGAAGCAGCATTAGAGATGGTGATAGTAGAGATGGTGATAGTAGTAGTAGTAGTAGTAGCAGCAGCAGCAGTAGTAGTAGTAGAAGCAGCAGTAGAGATGGTGATAGTAGAGATGGTGATAGTAGTAGTAGTAGTAGTAGTAGTAGTAGCAGCAGCAGCAGTAGTAGTAGTAGAAGCAGCAGTAGAGATGGTGATAGTAGTAGTAGTAGTAGTAGTAGTAGTAGTAGTAGTAGTAGTAGCAGCAGCAGTAGTAGTAGTAGAAGCAGCAGTAGAGATGGTGATAGTAGTTGCAGTAGTAGCAGCAGCAGTAGAGATGGTGATAGTAGTTGTAGTAGTAGTAGTAGTAGTAGTAGTAGAAGCAGCAGTAGGGATGCGCAAAGTAGTAGTAGCAGCAGTAGAGATGGTGATAGTAGTTGTAGTAGTAGTAGCAGCAGTAGGGATGCGCAAAGTAGTAGTAGTAGCAGTAGTAGAGATGGTGATAGTAGTAGTGATAGTAGTAGCAGCAGTAGAGATGGTGATAGTAGTTGTAGTAGTAGTAGTATTAGTAGTAGTAGAAGCAGCAGTAGGGATGCGCAAAGTAGTAGTAGCAGCAGTAGAGATGGTGATAGTAGTTGTAGTAGTAGTAGCAGCAGTAGAGATGGTGATAGTAGTAGTAGTAGTAGTAGTAGTAGTAGTAGTAGTAGTAGTAGTAGTAGTAGTAGCAGCAGTAGTAGTAGTAGAAGCAGCAGTAGAGATGCGCAAAGTAGTAGTAGCAGCAGTAGAGATGGTGATAGTAGTTGTAGTAGTAGTAGTAGCAGTAGAGCTGGTGATAGTAGTAGTAGTAGTAGTAGTAGTAGTAGTAGTAGTAGTAGTAGTAGTAGTAGTAGTAGTAGTAGTAGCAGCAGTAGTAGTAGTAGAAGCAGCAGTAGAGATGTGCAAAGTAGTAGTAGTAGCAGTAGAGATGGTGATAGTAGTTGTAGTAGTAGTAGCAGCAGTAGAGATGGTGATAGTAGTTGTAGTAGTAGTAGTAGAGATGGCGATAGTAGTTGTAGTAGTAGTAGCAGCAGTAGAGATGGTGATAGTAGTTGTAGTAGTAGTAGCAGCAGTAGTAGTAGTAGAAGCAGCAGTAGGGATGTG
>NW_025756180.1:0-5000 GCF_021184085.1 Oncorhynchus gorbuscha
TCTCTCTCTCTCTCTCTCTGTTTCTCATTCTGTCTCTCTGTCTCTCTTCTGCTCTCTCTCTCTCTCATTCTGTCTGTCTCTCTCTCTCTGTCTCTCTCTCCCTCCACTCTCTCCCTCATCTCTCTCTCTCTCTCTCTGTTTCTCATTCTGTCTCTCTGTCTCTCTCTGTCTCTCTCTCTCTCATTCTGTCTGTCTCTCTCTCCCTCCACTCTCTCCCTCTCTCTCTCTCTCTCTCTCTCTCTCTCTCATTCTGTCTCTCTCTGTCTCTCTCTGTCTCTCTCTGTCTCTCTCTCTCTGTCTCTTGTCTCTCTCTCTCTCTCTGTCTCTCTCTCTGTCTCTCTCTGTCTCTCTCTGTCTCTCTCTCTCTCTCTCTCTCTCTCTCATTCTGTCTCTCTGTCTCTGTCTCTCTCATTCTGTCTCTCTCTCTCCTTCTTTTTTTCTTCCCCAGGCTGTGTGTGTAGAGGATGGGATAGGGGTGGTGTCGGGGTCGATCGGGATGTCGGACTTCTCCGATGAGATCTTGTTAAGTATCCTGCGCTATGTCTCGACCTCTGACCTCGTGAATAACGTTTCCCGGACCTGCCGCAAACTACACACGCTCTGCTATGACAAGACACTGCTGACCACGGTCACACTGTCTGAAGAATACACGGTAACACACACATACAACACACACACACACACACACACACACACACACACACACACACACACACACACACACACACACACACACACACACACACACACACACACACACACACACACACACGCGCACATACACGCCACATACACATACACACACATTATAAACACATGCCACACACACTCATACACACACACACACACACACACATTATAAACACACACACACATACACACACTCACACACACACATCACACACACACACACATTATAAACACACACACACGCACACACACTCATACATACATACACACACATATACATACACACACATTATAAACACACACACACACACGCTCACACACACACACACACACATTATACACACACACACACACATTATAAACACACACACACACACACACTGCAACAAATTATTTTATCTTAATTCTCTGACTTCCCTCTTCAGGCTGATGACGGCGCTATTCGCCAGGTGCTGAAGCATCTATCCAATCACGTGCAGTCCCTCAGCCTTAGCGGCTGCTATTGGCTGTCGGGTTCTACCATCGACCGCCTGATTCGCTGTCGCTCCCTGGTGCGTCTGGACCTATCAGGTTGTCGCGTCACCTCCCTGCGTCTGTCCCGCCTCCTCTCATCCCTCCCCCTCCTCCGATCTCTCGCTTTTGACGTATCGCCTGGCTTCGATTCCGCCCAGCTGAGTGGGGAGGCCCGTGATTCGCTGTCTCGGCTGTCGGAGCTGAGACAGACGGTCCTAACGCCGAGTTACGGGGTCGTTCCCTGCTGCTCCAGCCTCTTCAGTCTGCAGCTGCAGCTGGACATACTTGATGTCACCAGGTGGTGATACCTCTCTGGTTTCACTGTGTGTTTATAGTGTGTGTGTGTGTTTATAATGTGTGTGTGTATGTTTATAATGTGTTTATAATGTGTGTGTGTGTGTAGGAGGGTACCAGTGTGTGCTGCCAGTTGATGATGGGTCAGAGCAGTGTTCCTCACTACCAACAGCTGGAGGAGTTTACTGCCTGTCTGGCACCTGGAGAGGTAAGGTGTTTATAATGTGTGTGTGTTTATAATGTGTGTGTGTGTATATGTGTGTGTGTGTGTGTGTGTGTGTGTGTGTGTGTGTGTGTGTGTGTGTGTGTGTGTGTGTGTGTGTGTAGTGTGTGTGTGTGTGTGTGTTTATAGTGTGTGTGTGTTTATAGTGTGTGTGTGTGTTTATAGTGTGTGTGTGTGTGTGTTTATAATGTGTGTGTGTTTATAATAATAATAATATATGCCATTTAGCAGACGCTTTATCCAAAGCGACTTACAGTCATGTGTGCATATGTTTATAATGTGTGTGTGTGTTTATAGTGTGTGTGTGTTTATAGTGTGTGTGTGTTTATAATGTGTGTGTGTATTTATAATATGTGTGTGTGTGTTTAATAATGTGTGTGTGTGTGTTTATAATGTGTGTGTGTGTGTGTTTATAATGTGTGTGTGTTTATAGTGTGTGTGTGTGTTTAATAATGTGTGTGTGTGTGTTTATAATGTGTGTGTGTTTATAATGTGTGTGTGTGTGTGTTTATAATGTGTGTGTGTTTAATAATGTGTGTGTGTGTTTATAATGTGTGTGTGTGTGTGTTTATAATGTGTGTGTGTTTATAGTGTGTGTGTGTGTATAATAATGTGTGTGTGTTTATAATGTGTATGTGTGTGTGTTTATAATGTGTGTGTGTTTAATAATGTGTGTGTGTGTGTGTTTATAATGTGTGTGTGTTTATAGTGTGTGTGTGTGTTTAATAATGTGTGTGTGTTTATAATGTGTGTGTTTATAATGTGTGTGTTTATAATGTGTGTGTTTAATAATGTGTGTGTTTAATAATGTGTGTGTGTGTTTAATAATGTGTGTGTGTGTTTATAATGTGTGTGTGTGTGTGTGTTTATAATGTGTGTGTGTGTGTGTTTAAATGTGTGTGTGTTTATAATGTGTGTGTGTTTATAATGTGTGTATGTGTGTTTAATAATGTGTGTGTGTATTTATAATGTGTGTGTGTTTATAATGTGTGTGTGTTTATAATGTGTGTGTGTGTGTGTTTATAATGTGTGTGTGTGTGTGTGTTTATAATGTGTGTGTGTGTGTGTGTTTATAATGTGTGTGTGTGTGTGTGTGTGTGTGTGTGTGTGTGTGTGTGTGTGTGTGTGTGTGTGTGTGTGTGTGTGTGTGTGTGTGTGTGTGTGTGTGTGTGTGTGTGTGTGTGTGTTTATAATGTGTGTGTGTGTGTGTGTTTATAATGTGTGTGTGTGTGTGTGTTTATAATGTGTGTGTGTGTGTGTGTGTGTGTGTGTGTGTGTGTGTGTGTGTGTGTGTGTGTGTGTGTTTATAATTTCTGTCTGTGTGTTTATAGTGTGTTTATAATGTGTGTGTGTGTGTGTTTATAATGTGTGTGTGTGTGTGTTTATAATGTGTGTGTGTTTATAATGTGTGTGTGTTTATAATGTGTGTGTTTATAATGTGTGTGTGTGTGTGTTTATAATGTGTGTGTGTGTGTGTTTATAATGTGTGTGTGTGTGTGTTTATAATGTGTGTGTGTGTGTTTATAATGTGTGTGTGTGTGTTTATAATGTGTGTGTGTGTTTATAGTGTGTTTATAATGTGTGTGTGTGTTTATAGTGTGTGTGTTTATAATGTGTGTGTGTGTGTGTTTATAATGTGTGTGTGTGTGTTTATAATGTGTGTGTTTATAATGTGTGTGTGTGTGTGTTTATAATGTGTGTGTGTGTTTATAATGTGTGTGTGTGTTTATAGTGTGTTTATAATGTGTGTCTGTGTGTGTGTGTTTATAATGTGTGTGTGTGTTTATAATGTGTGTGTGTGTGTGTTTATAATGTGTGTGTGTTTATAATGTGTGTGTGTGTGTGTTTATAATGTGTGTGTGTGTGTTTATAATGTGTGTGTGGGTGTGGGTGAACCAGACTCTACTCCTCCTCTACCTCGCTGTGTTCAGTGTTTATGTGTGTGTGTGTGTGTGTGTGTAGGTGAACCAGACTCTACTCCTCCTCTACCTCGCTGTGTTCAGTGTTTATAATGTGTGTGTGTTTATAATGTGTGTGTGTGTGTGTTTATAATGTGTGTGTGTGTGTGTGTGTGTGTGTGTGTGTGTGTGTGTGTGTGTGTGTGTGTGTGTGTGTGTGTGTGTGTGTGTGTGTGTGTGTGTGTGTGTGTGTGTGTAGGTGTGTGTGTGTAGGTGTAGGTGTAGGTGAACCAGACTCTACTCCTCCTCTACCTCGCTGTGTTCAGTGTTTATAATGTGTGTGTGTGTGTGTTTATAATGTGTGTGTGTGTGTGTGTGTGTGTGTGTGTGTGTGTGTGTGTGTGTGTGTGTGTGTGTGTGTGTGTGTGTGTGTGTGTGTGTGTGTGTGTGTGTGTGTGTGTGTGTGTGTGTGTTTATAGTGTGTGTGTGTGTGTTTATAGTGTGTGTGTGTGTTTATAATGTGTGTGTGTTTATAATGTGTGTGTGTGTTTATAATGTGTGTGTGTGTGTGTTTATAATGTGTGTGTGTTTATAATGTGTGTGTGTTTATTATAATAATAATAATATATGCCATTTAGCAGACGCTTTTATCCAAAGCGACTTACAGTCATGTGTGCATATGTTTATAATGTGTGTGTGTGTTTATAGTGTGTGTGTGTTTATAGTGTGTGTGTGTTTATAGTGTGTGTGTGTTTATAATGTGTGTGTGTGTTTATAATGTGTGTGTGTATTTATAATGTGTGTGTGTGTGTGTTTATAATGTGTGTGTGTTTATAATGTGTGTGTGTTTAATAATGTGTGTGTGTGTTTAATAATGTGTGTGTGTGTGTTTATAATGTGTGTGTGTTTATAATGTGTGTGTGTTTATAGTGTGTGTGTGTGTTTAATAATGTGTGTGTGTGTGTTTATAATGTGTGTGTGTTTATAATGTGTGTGTGTGTGTGTTTATAATGTGTGTGTGTTTAATAATGTGTGTGTGTGTTTATAATGTGTGTGTGTGTGTGTTTATAATGTGTGTGTGTTTATAGTGTGTGTGTGTGTATAATAATGTGTGTGTGTTTATAATGTGTATGTGTGTGTGTTTATAATGTGTGTGTGTTTAATAATGTGTGTGTGTGTGTTTATAATGTGTGTGTGTGTGTGTTTATAATGTGTGTGTGTTTATAGTGTGTGTGTGTGTTTAATAATGTGTGTGTGTTTATAATGTGTGTGTTTAATAATGTGTGTGTGTTTATAATGTGTGTGTTTAATAATGTGTGTGTGTGTTTAATAATGTGTGTGTGTGTGTTTATAATGTGTGTGTGTGTGTGTGTTTATAATGT
>NW_025756181.1:0-6826 GCF_021184085.1 Oncorhynchus gorbuscha
GTTAAAGTTAGAAAAAAATGTAAAGAATGTGTAAACGTGTAATCTGGAGTCGCGATAACAGTAATTCATGAAGCAGTCTAGACAGCGCAGCTGAGTGCAGGTAGGCCTAGACAGAGTAGGTTTTGGTGGATGCAGCCCTGTCCCACCTCTATGTTAATTGTTGCATATATGCAAATGCACCCAGTGTTCTTATGCAAATAAGAACATTCTTTATTTTAACACAACATATATAAAAATACCTGATACCATTAGAACATGTACAAACAGTGCCTTTAGAAAGTATTTATACCACTTTAATTTTTCCACATTTTGTTGTGTTGCTGCCTGAATTTAAAATGGATTAAATTGAGATTTTCTGTCACTGGTCTACGCACAATACCCCATTATGTCAAAGAGGAATTATGTTTTTATACATTTTTACAAATGCATTACAAATTAAAAGCTGAAATGTCTTGTGTCAATAAGTATTCAACTTTGTTATGGCAAGCCCTAAATAAATTCAGGACAGGGCATAGGCATTGGTGGACACAGGCCTACCCACTGGGGAGCAGGCCCTGCTAGGCCCACCCAATCAGACTGAAAAAAATGCAAAACATTTTATTTTTTAACTTGTTAGGGATCCCTTCGCTCACCAATCCCGTTAACGGGACAACACCCAGTGAAATTGCAGTGCACCAAATTCAAAAACAGAAATACTCATGATAATCATATTATAAATCATACAAGTGTTATACACCGGTTTAAAGATGAACTTCTTGTTAATCCAGCCACAGTGTCAGATTTCAAAAAGGCTTTATGGCGAAAGCAAACCATGCTAATATCTGAGGACAGCAAACATACACATGAAAATCATAATTCAACCCGCCAGGAACAACACAAATGTCAGAAATAACATATAATGAATGCCTTACCTTTGAAGATCTTCTTCTGTGGCACTCCAATATGTCCAATAAACATCACAAATAGTCCTTTTGTTCGATTAATTCTGTCGTTATATCCCCAAAATGTAAATTTATTTGACGCGTTTGATTCTGAAAATACACCGGTTCCAACTCGCGCAACATGACTACGAAGTATCTCATAAGCTCTCTGTAAACTTGATCCAGACATTTCAAACAACTTTCCTAATACAACTTTAGGTATTTTTAACGTAAATAATTTATCAAATTTAAGACTGGATAAACTGTGTTCAATAGCTGATAAAAACAAAGTGGAGCGAGCTTTCCGGTCATGCGCCTCTAACAAACAGTACACTTCACTCGATCCTCATTCTGAACTGCCCTACTTCTTAATTTCTCAAAGGAAAAAAATCAACCAATTTCTAAAGACTTCCAGTGGAAGCGATAGGAACTGCAAGCACCTTAGAAATCTAGATCCCCATAGAAAACCCATTGAAAGAGTGACCTAAAATTCCTGAATGATTTGTCCTCGGGGTTTTGCCTGCCAAATACGTTCTGTTATACTCACAGACATCATCCAAACAGTTTTAGAAACTTCAGAGTGTTTTCCATCCAAATACACTAATAATATGCATATCCTGTTATGCGGGTGAATGAGGACCCAAAAGCGACTTGGCGAAAACAGAGTTTTTAATCCAGAAAGAAACTTTACAAAACAAAAAGCATAATACTACTCGTAAAGACGAGAACAGACAGGAGACTTGATCGAGAACTGCAGGTTGCCTCGGGAAGGCACTTGAACCTAGCAGACTCAGACACCTGCTCACCACGCAGCATCTGAGGGAAACACGACACGACAGGGCAAAACATAGACACAGCACGGTGAATTATAGATGAGGATCCGACGGGGCAGGAACGGAAAACAAGGAGAGAAATAGGGACTCTAATCAGGGAAAAGGATCGGGAACAGGTGTGGGAAGACTAAATGATTGATTAGGGGAATAGGAACAGCTGGGAGCAGGAACGGAACGATAGAGAGAAGAGAGAGCGAGAGAGTGAGAGAGGGAGGGGGAGAGAGGGATAGAAAGAGGGAAAGAACCTAATAAGACCAGCAGAGGGAAACGAATAGAAGGGGAAGCACGGGGACAAGACATGATAATTAATGACAAAACATGACAGTACCCCCCCACTCACCGAGCGCCTCCTGGCGCACTCGAGGAGGAACCCTGGCGGCAACGGAGGAAATCATCAATAAGCGAACGGTCCAGCACGTCCCGAGACGGAACCCAACTCCTCTCCTCAGGACCGTAACCCTCCCAATCCACTAAGTATTGGTGACCCCGTCCCCGAGAACGCATGTCCATGATCTTACGTACCTTGTAAATAGGTGCGCTCGACAAGGACGGGGGGGAGACGAACGGGGTGCGAAGAAAGGGCTTGACACAGGAGACATGGAAGACAGGATGGACGCGACGAAGATGTCGCGGAAGAAGCAGTCGCACAGCGACAGGATTGACGACCTGGGAGACACGGAACGGACCAATGAACCGGAGTCAACTTACGAGAAGCTGTCGTAAGAGGAAGGTTGCGAGTGGAAAGCCACACTCTCTGGCCGCAACAATACCTTGGACTCTTAATCCTGCGTTTATTGGCGGCTCTCACAGTCTGTGCCCTGTAGCGGCAAAGTGCAGACCTCACCCTCCTCCAGGTGCGCTCACAACGTTGGACAAACGCTTGAGCGGAGGGAACGCTGGACTCGGCAAGCTGGGATGAGAACAGAGGAGGCTGGTAACCCAGACTACTCTGAAACGGAGATAACCCGGTAGCAGACGAAGGAAGCGAGTTGTGAGCGTATTCTGCCCAGGGAGCTGTTCTGCCCAAGACGCAGGGTTTCTGAAAGTAAGGCTGCGTAGTATGCGACCAATCGTCTGATTGGCCCTCTCTGCTTGACCGTTAGACTGGGGATGAAACCCGGAAGAGAGACTGACGGACGCACCAATCAAACGACAGAACTCCCTCCAAAACTGTGACGTGAATTGCGGACCTCTGTCTGAAACGGCGTCTAACGGGAGGCCGTGAATTCTGAACACATTCTCGATAATGATTTGTGCCGTCTCCTTAGCGGAAGGAAGTTTAGCGAGGGGAATGAAATGTGCCGCCTTAGAGAACCTATCGACAACCGTAAGAATCACAGTCTTCCCCGCAGACACAGGCAGACCGGTAATGAAGTCTAGGGCGATGTGAGACCATGGTCGAGAAGGAATGGGGAGCGGTCTGAGACGACCGGCAGGAGGAGAGTTACCCGACTTAGTCTGCGCGCAATCCGAACAAGCAGCCACGAAACGGCGCGTGTCACGCTCCTGAGTCGGCCACCAAAAGCGCTGGCGAATAGACGCAAGAGTGCCTCGAACACCGGGATGACCAACTAACTTGGCAGAGTGAGCCCACTGAAGAACAGCCAGACGAGTGGAAACAGGAACGAAAAGGAGGTTACTAGGACAAGCGCGCGGCGACGCAGTGTGCGTGAGTGCTTGCTTAACCTGTCTTTCAATTCCCAGACTGTCAACCCGACAACACGCCCATAAGGAAGAATCCCCTCGGGATCAGTAGAAGCCACAGAAGAACTAAACAGACGGGATAAGGCATCAGGCTTGGTGTTCTTGCTACCCGGACGGTAAGAAATCACAAACTCGAAACGAGCGAAAAACAACGCCCAACGAGCTTGACGGGCATTAAGTCGTTTGGCAGAACGGATGTACTCAAGGTTCTTATGGTCTGTCCAAACGACAAAAGGAACGGTCGCCCCCTCCAACCACTGTCGCCATTCACCTAGGGCTAAGCGGATGGCGAGCAGTTCACGGTTACCCACATCATAGTTGCGCTCAGATGGCGACAGGCGATGAGAAAAATAAGCGCAAGGATGAACCTTATCGTCAGACTGGAAGCGCTGGGATAGAATGGCTCCCACGCCTACCTCTGAAGCGTCAACCTCGACAATGAATTGTCTAGTGACGTCAGGAGTAACGAGGATAGGAGCGGACGTAAAACGTTCTTTTAGAAGATCAAAAGCTCCCTGGGCGGAACCGGACCACTTAAAACACGTTTTGACAGAAGTAAGAGCTGTGAGAGGGGCAGCAACTTGACCGAAATTACGAATGAAACGCCGATAGAAATTAGCGAAACCTAAAAAGCGCTGCAACTCGACACGTGACCTTGGAACGGGCCAATCACTGACAGCTTGGACCTTAGCGGAATCCATCTGAATGCCTTCAGCGGAAATAACGGAACCGAGAAAAGTAACGGAGGAGACATGAAAAGAGCACTTCTCAGCCTTTACGTAGAGACAATTCTCTAAAGGCGCTGTAGAACACGTCGAACGTGCTGAACATGAATCTCGAGTGACGGTGAAAAAATCAGGATATCGTCAAGATAGACAAAAACAAAGATGTTCAGCATGTCTCTCAGAACATCATTAACTAATGCCTGAAAAACAGCTGGCGCATTGGCGAGACCAAACGGCAGAACCCGGTACTCAAAATGCCCTAACGGAGTGTTAAACGCCGTTTTCCACTCGTCCCCCTCTCTGATGCGCACGAGATGGTAAGCGTTACGAAGGTCCAACTTAGTAAAGCACCTGGCTCCCTGCAGAATCTCGAAGGCTGATGACATAAGGGGAAGCGGATAACGATTCTTAACCGTTATGTCATTCAGCCCTCGATAATCCACGCAGGGCGCAGAGTACCGTCCTTCTTAACAAAAAAGAACCCCGCCCGGCCGGAGAGGAAGAAGGCACTATGGTACCGGCGTCAAGAGACACAGATAAATAATCCTCGAGAGCCTTACGTTCGGGAGCCGACAGAGAGTATAGTCTACCCCGAGGAGGAGTGGTCCCCGGAAGGAGATCAATACTACAATCATACGACCGGTGAGGAGGAAGGGAGTTGGCTCGGGACCGACTGAAGACCGTGCGCAGATCATGATATTCCTCCGGCACTCCTGTCAAATCGCCAGGTTCCTCCTGAGAAGTGGGGACAGAAGAAATGGGAGGGATGGCAGACATTAAGCACTTCACATGACAAGATACGTTCCAGGATAGGATAGAATTACAAGACCAATTAATAGAAGGATTATGACATACTAGCCAGGGATGACCCAAAACAACAGGTGTGAAAGGTGAACGAAAAATCAAAAAAGAAATAGTCTCACTGTGGTTACCAGATACTGTGAGAGTTAAAGGTAGTGTCTCAAATCTGATACTGGGAAGATGACTACCGTCTAAGGCAAACATGGGCGTAGGCTTGTCTAACTGTCTGAAAGGAATGTTATGTTTCCGAACCCATGCTTCGTCCATGAAACAACCCTCAGCCCCAGAGTCAATCAAGGCACTGCATGTAGCACCCGAACCGGTCCAGCGTAGATGGACCGACATAGTAGTACAGGATCTAGATGAAGAGACCTGAGTAGTAGCGCTCACCAGTAGCCCTCCGCTTACTGATGGGCTCTGGCCTCTTACTGGACATGAATTAACAAAATGTCCATCAAATCCATAATAGAGGCACAGGCGGTTGGTGATCCTCCGTTCCCTCTCCTTAGTCGAGATGCGAATCCCTCCCAGCTGCATGGGCTCAGTCTCAGAGTCAGAGGAGGGAGATGGTTGCGATGCGGAGCAGGGAAACACCGTTGATGCGAGCTCTCTTCCACGAGCCTGGTGACGAAGATCTACCCGTCGTTCTATGCGGATGGCGAGAGCAATCAAAGAGTCCACACTGGAAGGAACCTCCCGAGAGAGAATCTCATCCTTGACCACTGTGTGGAGTCCCTCCAGAAAACGAGCGAGCAGCGCCGGCTCGTTCCAGTCACTAGAGGCAGCAAGAGTACGAAACTCTATAGAGTAATCCGTTATGGATCGATCACCTTGGCATAGGGAAGCCAGGGCCCTAGAAGCCTCCCCACCAAAAACTGAACGGTCAAAAACCCGAATCATCTCCTCCTTAAAGTTCTGGTAATTGTTAGAACAATCAGCCCTTGCCTCCCAGATAGCTGTGCCCCACTCTCGGGCCCGGCCAGTAAGGAGTGAAATGACGTAAGCAACCCGAGCTCTCTCACTAGAGTATGTGTTGGGTTGGAGAGAGAACACAATATCACACTGGGTGAGAAAGGAGCGGCACTCCGTGGGCTGCCCGGAGTAGCAAGGTGGGTTATTAACCCTAGGTTCCGGAGGCTCGGCAGGCCAGGAAGTAACAGGTGGCACGAGACGAAGACTCTGGAACTGTCCAGAGAGGTCGGAAACCTGAGCGGCCAGGTTCTCCACGGCATGGCGAGCAGCAGACAATTCCTGCTCGTGTCTGCCGAGCATGGCTCTGGATCTTGACGGCAGTGTTACGAGCCTCTGTAGTCGCTGGGTCCATTCCTTGGTCGGATCCTTCTGTTATGCGGGTGAATGAGGACCCAAAAGCGACTTGGCGAAAACAGAGTTTTTAATCCAGAAAGAAACTTTACAAAACAAAAAGCATAATACTACTCGTAAAGACGAGAAAAGACAGGAGACTTGATCGAGAACTGCAGGTTGCCTCGGGAAGGCACTTGAACCTAGCAGACTCAGACACCTGCTCACCACGCAGCATCTGAGGGAAACACGACACGACAGGGCAAAACATAGACACAGCACGGTGAATTATAGATGAGGATCCGACGGGGCAGGAAACGGAAAACAAGGAGAGAAATAGGACTCTAATCAGGGAAAAGGATCGGGAACAGGTGTGGGAAGACTAAATGATTGATTAGGGAATAGGAACAGCTAGGAACGGAAAACGATAGAGAGAAGAGAGATGAAGAGTGAGAGAGAGGGAGGGGAGAGAGAGGGATAGAAAGAGGGAAGAACCTAATAAAAGACCAGCAGAGGAAACTAATAGAAGGGGAAACACGGG
>NW_025756182.1:0-6825 GCF_021184085.1 Oncorhynchus gorbuscha
GAACGCCCTGGAACGCCCTGGCTCTCCCTAGGTGCCCTGGCTCCTCCCCTAGAACGCCCTGGCTCCTCCCTAGACCCCTGGCTCCTCTAGAACGCCCCTGGCTCCTCCCTAGAGCAGCCTGGCTCCTCCCCTATAGAACGCCCTGGCTCCGCCCTGGCTCCTCCCCTAGAACGCCTGGCTCCTCCCTAGAACGCCCTGGCTCCTTTTGGCTGCCTGACTCCCCTAGCTACACGCCTGGCTCAGAGCTACAGTGTTATATCCTAGTTCAAGCTACAGTGCCCTGGCTCCTCCCCTAGAACGCCCTGGCTCTTTTTGGCCTGCTCCTTATAGGTAATAACCTGAGTTCAGAGCTACAGTGTTATAACCTCCCTGAGATCAGAGCTACAGTGTTATCCTGAGTTCAGAGCTACAGTGTTGTAACCCTGAGTTCAGAGCTACAGTGTTATAACCCTGAGTTCAGAGCTACAGTGTTATAACCCTGAGTTCAGAGCTACAGTGTTATAACCTGAGTTCAGAGCTACAGTGTTATATGGTCTGAGTTCAGAGCTACAGTGTTATAACCTGAGTTCAGGCTACAGTGTTATATGGTCTGAGTTCAGAGCTACAGTGTTATAACCCTGAGTTCCAGGCTACAGTGTTATAACCCTGAGTTCAGAGCTACAGTGTTATAACCCTGAGTTCAGAGCTACAGTGTTATAACCCTGAGTTCAGAGCTACAGTGTTATATGGTCTGAGTTCAGAGCTACAGTGTTATAACCCTGAGTTCAGAGCTACAGTGTTATAACCCTGAGTTCAGAGCTACAGTGTTATAACCCTGAGTTCAGAGCTACAGTGTTATATGGTCTGAGTTCAGAGCTACAGTGTTATAACCCTGAGTTCAGAGCTACAGTGTTATAACCCTGAGATCAGAGCTACAGTGTTATAACCCTGAGTTCAGAGCTACAGTGTTATAACCCTGAGTTCAGAGCTACAGTGTTATATGGTCTGAGTTCAGAGCTACAGTGTTATATGGTCTGAGTTCAGAGCTACAGTGTTATAACCTGAGATCAGAGCTACAGTGTTATAACCCTGAGTTCAGAGCTACAGTGTTATAATGGTCTGAGTTCAGGCTACAGTGTTATAACCTGAGATCAGAGCTACAGTGTTATAACCCTGAGTTCAGAGCTACAGTGTTATATGGTCTGAGTTCAGAGCTACAGTGTTATATGGTCTGAGTTCAGAGCTACAGTGTTATAACCCTGAGTTCAGGCTACAGTGTTATAACCCTGAGTTCAGAGCTACAGTGTTATATGGTCTGAGTTCAGAGCTACAGTGTTATAACCCCTGAGATCAGAGCTACAGTGTTATATGGTCTGAGTTCAGAGCCACAGTGTTATAACCCTGACCAGTTCAGAGCTACAGTGTTATATGGTCTGAGTTCAGAGCTACAGTGTTATAACCCCTGAGTTCAGAGCTACAGTGTCTGGGTACAGAGCTACAGTGTTATAACCCTGAGTTCAGAGCTACAGTGTTATAACCTGAGTTCAGAGCTACAGTGTTTATAACCTGAGTTCAGAGCTACAGTGTTATAACCTGAGTTCAGAGCTACAGTGTTATAACCCTGAGTTCAGGCTACAGTGTTATAACCTGAGTTCAGAGCTACAGTGTTATAACCCTGAGATCAGAGCTACAGTGTTATAACCCTGAGTTCAGAGCTACAGTGTTATATGGTCTGAGTTCAGAGCTACAGTGTTATAACCCTGAGTTCAGAGCTACAGTGTTATAACCCTGAGATCAGAGCTACAGTGTTATAACCCTGAGATCAGAGCTACAGTGTTATAACCCTGAGATCAGAGCTACAGTGTTATAACCCTGAGTTCAGAGCTACAGTGTTATAACCCGGATCAGAGCTACAGTGTGACACAGAGATAGCTGAGTGTTATAACCTGAGATCAGAGCTACAGTGTTATATGGTCTGAGTTCAGAGCTACAGTGTTATAACCTGAGTTCAGAGCTACAGTGTTATATGGTCTGAGTTCAGAGCTGCAGTGTTATAACCTGAGATCAGAGCTACAGTGTTATAACCCTGAGATCAGAGCTACAGTGTTATAACCTGAGTTCAGGCTACAGTGTTATAACCTGAGTTCAGGCTACAGTGTTATAACCCTGAGTTCAGAGCTACAGTGTTATGGTCTGAGATCAGAGCTGCAGTGTTATAACCCTGAGTTCAGAGCTACAGTGTTATAACCTGAGATCAGAGCTACAGTGTTATAACCCTGAGTTCAGAGCTACAGTGTTATATGGTCTGAGTTCAGAGCTACAGTGTTATATGGTCTGAGTTCAGAGCTACAGTGTTATAACCCTGAGATCAGAGCTACAGTGTTATAACCCTGAGTTCAGAGCTACAGTGTTATAACCCTGAGTTCAGAGCTACAGTGTTATAACCCTATCAGGTCAGTGTTATAACCCTGAGTTCAGAGCTACAGTGTTATAACCTGAGTTCCAGAGCTACAGTGTTATAACCCTGAGTTCAGAGCTACAGTGTTATATGGTCTGAGTTCAGAGCTACAGTGTTATATGGTCTGAGTTTCAGAGCTACAGTGTTATAACCCTGAGTTCAGAGCTACAGTGTTATAACCCTGAGTTCAGAGCTACAGTGTTATATGGTCTGAGTTCAGAGCTACAGTGTTATAACCCTGAGTTCAGAGCTACAGTGTTATAACTCTGAGTTCAGAGCTACAGTGTTATAACCCCTGAGTTCAGAGCTACAGTGTTATAACCCTGAGATCAGAGCTACAGTGTTATAACCCTGAGTTCAGAGCTACAGTGTTATAACCCTGAGTTCAGAGCTACAGTGTTATAACCTGAGATCAGAGCTACAGTGTTATAACCTGAGATCAGAGCTACAGTGTTATAACCCTGAGATCAGAGCTACAGTGTTATAACCCTGAGTTCAGAGCTACAGTGTTATATGGTCTGAGTTCAGAGCTACAGTGTTATAACCCTGAGTTCAGAGCTACAGTGTTATAACCCTGAGTTCAGAGCTACAGTGTTATAACCCTGAGTTCAGAGCTACAGTGTTATAACCCTGAGATCAGAGCTACAGTGTTATAACCCTGAGTTCAGAGCTACAGTGTTATATGGTCTAGTTGAGCTCAGTGTTATATGGTCTGAGTTCAGAGCTACAGTGTTATATGGTCTGAGTTCAGAGCTACAGTGTTATAACCCTGAGATCAGAGCTACAGTGTTATAACCCTGAGTTCAGAGCTACAGTGTTATAACCTGAGTTCAGAGCTACAGTGTTATAACCCTGAGATCAGAGCCACAGTGTTATAACCCTGAGATCAGAGCTACAGTGTTATAACCCTGAGTTCCAGGCTACAGTGTTATAACCTGAGTTCAGAGCTACAGTGTTATAACCTGAGTTCAGAGCTACAGTGTTATAACCCTGAGTTCAGAGCTACAGTGTTATATGGTCTGAGTTCAGAGCTACAGTGTTATATGGTCTGAGTTCAGAGCTACAGTGTTATAACCCTGAGTTCAGAGCTGCAGTGTTATAACCCTGAGTTCAGAGTTGAGTTTTCAGAGCTACAGTGTTATAACCCTGAGTTCAGAGCTACAGTGTTATAACCCTGAGTTCAGAGCTACAGTGTTATAACCCTGAGTTCAGAGCTACAGTGTTATAACCCTGAGATCAGAGCTACAGTGTTATAACCTGAGTTCAGAGCTACAGTGTTATAACCCTGAGTTCAGAGCTACAGTGTTATAACCCTGAGTTCAGAGCTACAGTGTTATAACCTGAGATCAGAGTCTGAGTTATAACCAGTGTTATATGGTCTGAGTTCAGGCTACAGTGTTATAGATCAGAGCTACAGTGTTATAACCCTGAGATCAGAGCTACAGTGTTATAACCCTGAGATCAAGCTACAGTGTTATAACCCTGAGGATCAGAGCTACAGTGTTATAACCCTGAGATCAGAGCTACAGTGTTATAACCCTGAGATCAAGAGCTACAGTGTTATAACCCTGAGATCAGGCTACAGTGTTATAACCCCTGAGATCAGAGCTACAGTGTTATATGGTCACGGAGTTCAGAGCTACAGTGTTATAACCCTGAGTTCCAGAGCTACAGTGTTATAACCCTGAGATCAGAGCTACAGTGTTATAACCCTGAGATCAGAGCTACAGTGTTGTATGGTCTGAGTTCAGAGCTACGTGTTATAACCTGAGTTATGGTAACCTGAGATCAGAGCTACAGTGTTATAACCCTGAGATCCAGAGCTACAGTGTTATATGGTCTGAGATCAGAGCTACAGTGTTATAACCCTGAGTTCCAGAGCTTTACAGTGTTATATGGTCTGAGTTCAGAGCTACAGTGTTATAACCTGAGTTCAGAGCTACAGTGTTATAACCCTGAGATCAGGCTACAGTGTTATAACCCTGAGTTCAGAGCTACACAGTGTTATAACCCTGAGTTCAGGCTACAGTGTTATAACCCTGAGATCAGAGCTGCAGTGTTATAACCCTGAGTTCAGGCTACAGTGTTATAT
Source organism: Oncorhynchus gorbuscha (assembly GCF_021184085.1). Lineage (NCBI taxonomy): Eukaryota > Metazoa > Chordata > Actinopteri > Salmoniformes > Salmonidae > Oncorhynchus > Oncorhynchus gorbuscha. The sequence continues at coordinate 4,530 of NW_025756182.1, forward strand.
GGTCTGAGTTCAGGAGCTGCAGTGTTATAGCCTGAGTTCAGGCTACAGTGTTATAACCCTGAGTTCAGAGCTACAGTGTTATATGGTCTGAGTTCAGAGCTACAGTGTTATATGGTCTGAGTTCAGAGCTACAGTGTTATAACCCTGAGTTCAGAGCTACAGTGTTATAACCCTGAGATCAGAGCTACAGTGTTATATGGTCTGAGTTTAGAGCTACAGTGTTACATAACCCTGAGTTCAGAGCTACAGTGTTATAACCCTGAGTTCCAGGCTACAGTGTTATAACCCTGAGTTCAGAGCTACAGTGTTATGGTCCCTGAGTTCAGAGCTACAGTGTTATAACCCTGAGTTCAGAGCTACAGTGTTATAACCTGAGATCAGAGCTACAGTGTTATAACCTGAGATCAGAGCTACAGTGTTATAACCCTGAGTTCAGAGCTACAGTGTTATAACCCTGAGTTCAGAGCTACAGTGTTATAACCCTGAGTTCAGAGCTACAGTGTTATATGGTCTGAGTTCAGGCTACAGTGTTATAACCCTGAGATCAGAGCTACAGTGTTATACCCTGAGTTCAGAGCTACAGTGTTATAACCACAGAGTTCAGGCTACAGTGTTATAACCTGAGTTCAGAGCTACAGTGTTATAACCCTGAGTTCAGAGCTACAGTGTTATGGTCTGAGATCAAACTACAGTGTTATAACCCTGAGTTGAGTTCTGAGTTCAGAGCTACAGTGTTATAACCCTGAGATCAGAACTACAGTGTTATAACCCGAGATCAGAGCTACAGTGTTATAACCTGAGTTCAGAGCTACAGTGTTATAACCCTGAGTTCAGAGCTACAGTGTTTAACCCTGAGTTCAGAGCTACAGTGTTATAACCCTGAGGATCCTTACAGTGTTATATGGTCTGAGTTCAGAGCTACAGTGTTATAACCCCTGAGTTCAGGCTACAGTGTTATAACCCTGAGTTCAGAGCTACTGTGGTCTGAGTTCCCATATGGTCTGAGTTCAGAGCTACAGTGTTATAACCCTGAGTTCAGAGCTACAGTGTTATAGCCTGAGTTCAGAGCTACAGTGTTATAACCCTGAGTTCAGAGCTACAGTGTTATAACCCTGAGTTCAGAGCTACAGTGTTGTCTGAGTTCAGAGCTACAGTGTTATAACCCTGAGTTCAGGCTACAGTGTTATAACCCTGAGATCAGAGCTACAGTGTTATAACCCTGAGTTCAGAGCTACAGTGTTATACCCTGAGTTCTGAGTTCAGAGCTACAGTGTTATAACCCTGAGATCAGAGCTACAGTGTTATATGGTCTGAGTTCCAGGCTACAGTGTTATATGGTCTGAGTTCAGAGCTACAGTGTTATGGCCCTGAGTTCAGAGCTACAGTGTTATATGGTCTGAGTTCAGAGCTACAGTGTTATAACCCTGAGATCAGGCTACAGTGTTATAACCCTGAGTTCAGAGCCTACAGTGTTATAACCCTGAGTTCAGAGCTACAGTGTTATAACCCTGAGTTCAGAGCTACAGTGTTATAACCCTGAGATCAGAGCTACAGTGTTATATGGTCTGAGTTTCAGGCTACAGTGTTATATGATCTGAGTTCAGAGCTACAGTGTTATATGGTCTGAGTTCAAAGTACAGTGTTATAACCCTGAGATCAGAGCTACAGTGTTATAACCCTGAGTTCAGAGCTACAGTGTTATAACCCTGAGTTCAGAGCTACAGTGTTATATGGTCTGAGTTCAGAGCTACAGTGTTATAACCCTGAGTTCAGAGCTACAGTGTTATAACCCTGAGTTCAGAGCTACAGTGTTATAACCCTGAGTTCAGAGCTACAGTGTTATATGGTCTGAGTTCAGAGCTACAGTGTTATAACCCTGAGTTCAGAGCTACAGTGTTATAACCCTGAGATCAGAGCTACAGTGTTATAACCCTGAGTTCAGAGCTACAGTGTTATAACCCTGCAGTTCAGAGCTACAGTGTTATAGGCCTGAGTTCAGAGCTACAGTGTTATAACCCTGAGTTCAGAGCTACAGTGTTATAACCCTGAGTTCAGAGCTACAGTGTTATAACCCTGAGTTCAGAGCTACAGTGTTATATGGTCTGAGTTCAGAGCTACAGTGTTATAACCCTGAGATCAGAGCTACAGTGTTATAACCCTGAGTTCAGAGCTACAGTGTTATAACCCTGAGTTCAGAGCTACAGTGTTATAACCCTGAGATCAGAGCTACAGTGTTATAACCCTGAGGTTCAGAGCTACAGTGTTATATGGCCTGAGAGATCAGAGCTACAGTGTT
>NW_025756183.1:0-6822 GCF_021184085.1 Oncorhynchus gorbuscha
TGTTGATATGTAGGCTCTGTGTGTATTAGACCTAGGTATTGTTGATATGTAGGCTCTGTGTGTATTAGACCTAGGTATTGTTGATATGTAGGCTCTGTGTGTATTAGACCTAGGTATTGTTGATATGTAGGCTCTGTGTGTATTGTGTATTAGACCTAGGTATTGTTGATATGTAGGCTCTGTGTGTATTAGACCTAGGTATTGTTGATATGTAGGCTCTGTGTGTATTAGACCTAGGTATTGTTGATATGTGGGCTCTGTGTGTATTAGACCTCGGTATTGTTGATATGTAGGCTCTGTGTGTATTAGACCTAGGTATTGTTGATATGTAGGCTCTGTGTGTATTAGACCTAGGTATTGTTGATATGTGGGCTCTGTGTGTATTAGACCTAGGTATTGTTGATATGTAGGCTCTGTGTGTATTAGACCTCGGTATTGTTGATATGTGGGCTCTGTGTGTATTAGACCTAGGTATTGTTGATAATCCTTCTCTTTCATTTATTAGATCGTCAATACAAAACAATATGATGGTTCAGTTATCATTTCATTTCTGTTTGTCCACTTTACCAGTGTAATTTTACATTTTACATTTAAGTCATTTAGCAGACGCTCTTATCCAGAGCGACTTACAAATTGGTGCATTCACCTTATGACATCCAGTGGAACAGTCACTTTACAATAGTGCATCTAAATCTTTTAAGGGGGGGTGAGAAATAGTAATAGTCATTATGTAATATAATATTATGTTGTTAAGTTAATATAATATGTTGTTACGTTAATATACTAATATGTTGTTAAGTTAATATAATATAATATGTTGTTACGTTAATATACTAATATGTTGTTAAGTTAATATAATATAATATGTTGTTACGTTAATATACTAATATGTTGTTAAGTTAATATAATATGTTGTTACGTTAATATAATATATTATGTTGTTAAGTTAATATAATATAATATGTTGTTAAGTTTGTTAAGTTAATATAATATGTTGTTAAGTTAATATAATATAATATGTTGTTAAGTTAATATAATATAATATGTTGTTAAGTTAATATAATATAATATGTTGTTAAGTTAATATAATATAATATGTTGTTAATATAATATGTTAAGTTGCGTCACAAAATGTCTCCATTGACAGACAAGTCCGTCAACCAATCAGCTGAGCAGCCTGACCTCTTATGTATAATTTCTATGAACCATAACATCTATCAATTCATCATCGATCCAGAGTGCATTAACAGTTATCACACACACACACACACACACACACACACACACACACACACACACACACACACACACACACACACACACACACACACACACACACACACACACACCAGCAGGTCTCCAATCCAGTCTGTTAGAGAGGCAGCCTGGGAAACAGAGATCCCCAGAGCCCCTCCCTGGGTCGGAATGAATGATTTAGCTGAAAAGATGAGTCACACTAATATGACCCAGATCCCTGCAACTCACACAGAGGGTTATGGGTAAAGCGTTGCGCTGCAGGCTGGTCCCCAGTCTCCCCCTCTCCTCGCTTTCTCCCTGCGTCTGTGTCAGTCTCTCTCCATTCTCCCTCCCTCCCTCCCTCCCTCCCTCCCCTCCCTCCCTCCCTCCCTCCCTCCCTCCCTCCCTCCCTCCTCCCTCCCTCCCTCCCTCCCTCCCTCCCTCCCTCCCTCCCTCCCTCCCTCTGAGTCAGTCTCTCTCTTCTCTCAGAATCTCTCTCTATATTTTCTCCTCTCTCCAGTAGTGGTAATGGGGGGGTGGAAGACCGTGTCAAATGGCTGCTGCTTCCAACCACATCTGAAACCTCTGTTGCCATGGCAACACCAGCTGCAGCACAGAGCCAGCCACTCCCCCTCCCTCCCACCAGTCCACCCATTGGTCTGGAGGGGATCAGAGTGTGTGTGTGTTGAGGCATGTCATTGACAGAGACAGCCTACTTGTGAGAGACTGGGTACAGGGGACAGGCGTAATGAGAGGTGAGGGGGCAGGGGACAGGAGGGGTGAGGGGGCAGGGGACAGGAGGGGTAGGGGATGGGGGTAAGGAGGGGTGAGGGGGCAGGGGACTGGGGTAAAGAGGGGGCAGGGGAAAGGAGGGGACGGGGGTAAGGAGGGCAGGGGGAAGAGGGAGGGGGCAGGGGGTAGGGTAGGAGGGCAGGGAAAGGAGGGGTGAGGGGGCAGGGGACGGGGCAGGGAAAGGAGGGGTGAGGGGGCAGGGGACGGGGCAGGGGACAGGAGGGGGCAGGGGAAAGGAGGGGGCAGGGGACTGATATACTGCTCTGGTCTGAACAGAATGATATACTGCTCTGGTCTGAACAGAATGATAGAACAGAATGATATACTGCTCTGGTCTGAACAGAATGATATACTGCTCTGGTCTGAACAGAATGATATACTGCTCTGGTCTGAACAGAATGATATACTGCTCTGGTCTGAACAGAATGATATACTGCTCTGGTCTGAACAGAATGATATACTGCTCTGGTCTGAACAGAATGATATACTGCTCTGGTCTGAACAGAATGATATACTGCTCTGGTCTGAACAGAATGATATACTGCTCTGGTCTGAACAGAATGATATACTGCTCTGGTCTGAACAGAATGATATACTGCTCTGGTCTGAACAGAATGATATACTGCTCTGGTCTGAACAGAATGATATACTGCTCTGAACAGAATGATATACTGCTCTGGTCTGAACAGAATGATATACTGCTCTGGTCTGAACAGAATGATATACTGCTCTGGTCTGAACAGAATGATATACTGCTCTGGTCTGAACAGAATGATATACTGCTCTGGTCTGAACAGAATGATATACTGCTCTGGTCTGAACAGAATGATATACTGCTCTGGTCTGAACAGAATGATATACTGCTCTGGTCTGAACAGAATGATATACTGCTCTGGTCTGAACAGAATGATATACTGCTCTGGTCTGAACAGAATGATATACTGCTCTGGTCTGAACAGAATGATATACTGCTCTGGTCTGAACAGAATGATATACTGCTCTGGTCTGAACAGAATGATATACTGCTCTGGTCTGAACAGAATGATATACTGCTCTGGTCTGAACAGAATGATATACTGCTCTGGTCTGAACAGAATGATATACTGCTCTGGTCTGAACAGAATGATATACTGCTCTGGTCTGAACAGAATGATATACTGCTCTGGTCTGAACAGAATGATATACTGCTCTGGTCTGAACAGAATGATATACTGCTCTGGTCTGAACAGAATGATATACTGCTCTGGTCTGAACAGAATGATATACTGCTCTGGTCTGAACAGAATGATATACTGCTCTGAACAGAATGATATACTGCTCTGGTCTGAACAGAATGATATACTGCTCTGGTCTGAACAGAATGATATACTGCTCTGGTCTGAACAGAATGATATACTGCTCTGGTCTGAACAGAATGATATACTGCTCTGGTCTGAACAGAATGATATACTGCTCTGGTCTGAACAGAATGATATACTGCTCTGGTCTGAACAGAATGATATACTGCTCTGGTCTGAACAGAATGATATACTGCTCTGGTCTGAACAGAATGATATACTGCTCTGGTCTGAACAGAATGATATACTGCTCTGGTCTGAACAGAATGATATACTGCTCTGGTCTGAACAGAATGATATACTGCTCTGGTCTGAACAGAATGATACACTGCTCTGGTCTGAACAGAATGATATACTGCTCTGGTCTGAACAGAATGATATACTGCTCTGAACAGAATGATATACTGCTCTGGTCTGAACAGAATGATATACTGCTCTGGTCTGAACAGAATGATATACTGCTCTGGTCTGAACAGAATGATATACTGCTCTGGTCTGAACAGAATGATATACTGCTCTGGTCTGAACAGAATGATATACTGCTCTGGTCTGAACAGAATGATATACTGCTCTGGTCTGAACAGAATGATATACTGCTCTGGTCTGAACAGAATGATATACTGCTCTGGTCTGAACAGAATGATATACTGCTCTGAACAGAATGATATACTGCTCTGGTCTGAACAGAATGATATACTGCTCTGGTCTGAACAGAATGATATACTGCTCTGGTCTGAACAGAATGATATACTGCTCTGGTCTGAACAGAATGATATACTGCTCTGGTCTGAACAGAATGATATACTGCTCTGGTCTGAACAGAATGATATACTGCTCTGGTCTGAACAGAATGAACACCTCCTCTCTCCCCCTCCCTGACCTCCTCTCTCCCCCTCCCTGACCTCCATTACCCCCTCCCTGACCTCCTCTCTCCCCCTCCCTGACCTCCTTTACCCCCTCCCTGACCGCCTAACCCCCTCCCTGACCTCCCCTCTCCCTCCTCCCCTCCCTGACCCCCCCTCCTCTCTCCCCCTCCCTGACCCCCTCTCTCCCCCTCCCTGACCTCCTCTCTCCCCTCCCTGACCTCCTTTCTCCCCCTGCCTGACCTCCCTCTCTCCCCCTACTCTTACCTCCTTTCTCCCCTGCCTGACCTCCTCCCTCCCTCCCCCCTCCCTGACCCCCTCCCTGACCTCCTTTCTCCCCCATCCTTGACCTCCTCTCTCCCCCTCCCTGACCTCCTTTCTCCCCCTCCCTGACCCCCCTGACCTCCTTTCTCCCCCTCCCTGACCTCTCCCCCTCCCTGACCTCCTCTCTCCCCCTCCCTGACCTCCTCACCCCCTCCCTGACCTCCTCACCCCCCTCCCTGACCTCCTTTCTCCCCCATCCTTGACCTCCTTTCTCCCCCTCCCTGACCTCCTTTCTCCCCCTCCCTGACCTCCTTTCTCCCCCTCCCTGACCTCCTCTCTCCCCCTCCCTGACCTCCTCTCTCCCCCTCCCTGTTCCTCCCTTTCTCTCCCCCTCCCTGACCTCCTTTCTCCCCCCTGCCTGACCTCCTCTCCCCTCCTCCCTGACCCCCTCCCTGACCTCCTTTCTCCCCATCCTTGACCTCCTCTCTCCCCCTCCCTGACCTCCTTTCTCCCCCTCCTTGACCTCCCCACCCCCCTGACCTCCTTTCTCCCCTCCCTGACCTCTCCCCTCCCTGACCTCCTCTCTCCCCCTCCCTGACCTCCCCACCCCCTCCCTGACCTCTCCCCCTCCCTGACCTCCCCACCCCCTCCCTGACCTCCTTTCTCCCCCTCCCTGACCTCCTTTCTCACCCCTCCCTGACCTCCTCTCACCCCCTCCCTGACCTCCTCTCTCCCCCTCCCCGACCTCCTTTCTCCCCCTCCCTGACCTCCTCTCTCCTCCCTGACCTCCTCTCCCCCCTCCTGACCTCCTCCCCCTCCCTGACCTCCCCACCCCCTCCCTGACCTCCTTTCTCCCCTCCCTGACCTCCTCACCCCCTCCCTGACCTCCTTTCTCCCCCTCCCTGACCTCCTTTCTCCCCCTCCCTGACCTCCTCTCTCCCCCTCCCTGACCTCCTTCTCTCCCCCTCCCTGACCTCCTCTCTCCCCCTCCCTGACCTCCTCTCTCCCCCTCCCTGACCTCCTCTCTCCCCCTCCCTGACCTCCCCACACCCCCTCCCTGACCTCCCACACCCCTCCCTGACCTCCTGACCCCCCTCCCTGACCCTCCTCGACCCCCCTCCCTGACCTCCCCTCCACCCCCCTCCCTGACCTCCCTCTACCTCCCCCCTCCCTGACCTCCCTCACCCCCTCCCTGACCTCCTCCTCCCTACCCCCTCCCTGACCCCCCTCCTGATCCTCTCCCCCCCTCCCTGACCTCCCTCTCCCTCCGACCTCTCCCCTCCCTGACCTCCCTTTCTCCCCCTCCCTGACCTCCTCTCTCCCCCCTCCCTGACCTCCCCTTCCCCCTCCCTGACCTCCCTCTCTCCCCCTCCCTGACCTCCCACACCCCCTCCCTGACCTCCCCACACCCCCTCCCTGACCCCCCCTCCCTGACCTCTCCCCTCCCTGACCTCCCCACACCCCCTCCCTGACCCCCCTCCCTGACCTCTCCCCCTCCCTGACCTCCTCTCTCCCCGACCTCCCTCTCCCCTCCCTGACCTCTCCCCTCCCTGACCTCCTCTCTCCCCCTCCCTGACCTCTCCCCCTCCCTGACCTCTCCCCCTCCCTGACCTCCCCGACCCCCTCCCTGACCACCCCCCTCCCTGACCCCCCCCCTCCCTGACCTCTCCCCCTCCCCTGACCTCCCCACACCCCCTCCCTGACCCCCCCTCCCTGACCTCTCCCCACCCCTCCCTGACCTCTCCCCCACCCCCTCCCTGACTCCCCCTCCCCTGACCTCTCCCCCTCCCTGACCTGACCTCTCCCCCTGACCTCCTCTCTCCCCCTCCCCTGACCTCTCCCCCCTCCCTGACCTCTCCCCTCCCTGACCTCTCCCCCTCCCTGACCTCCTCCCCCTCCCTGACCTCCTCCCCCTCCCTGACCTCCTCTCCCCCCCTGACCTGACCTCTCCCCCTCCCTGACCTGACCTCTCCCCCCTCCCTGACCTCTCCCCTCCCTGACCTCTCCCCCTCCCTGACCTCTCCCCCTCCCTGACCTCTCTCCCCTCCCTGACCTCTCCCCCCCTGACCTCTCTCCCCTCCCTGACCTCCTCCTCCCTCCCTGACCTCTCCCCCCTCCCTGACCTCTCCCCTCCCTGACCTCTCCCCCTCCCTGACCTCTCCCCCTCCCTGACCTCTCCCCCTCCCTGACCTCTCCCCCTCCCTGACCTCCCCTCTCCCCCTCCCTGACCTCCTCCTCCCCTCCCTGACCTCTCCTCCTCCCCCTCCCTCTCCCTGACCTCCTCCCTCCTCCCTCCCCCTCCCTGACCTCTCCCCCTCTGACCTCTCCCC
>NW_025756184.1:0-6820 GCF_021184085.1 Oncorhynchus gorbuscha
AGACTGCTGAACAATTAATCAAATAGCCCCAAGCCAATAGACTACTGAACAATTAATCAAATAGCCATTAGACTGCTGAACAATTAATCAAATAGCCCCAAGCCAATAGACTACTGAACAATTAATCAAATAGCCATAAGACTGCTGAACAATTAATCAAATAGCCCCAAGCCAATAGACTACTGAACAATTAATCAAATAGCCATAAGACTGCTGAACAATTAATCAAATAGCCATAAGACTGCTGAACAATTAATCAAATAGCCATAAGACTGCTGAACAATTAATCAAATAGCCATAAGACTGCTGAACAATTAATCAAATAGCCCCAAGCCAATAGACTGCTGAACAATTAATCAAATAGCCCCAAGCCAATAGACTGCTGAACAATTAATCAAATAGCCCAAGCCAATGGACTGCTGAACAATTAATCAAATAGCCCCAAGCCAATAGACTGCTGAACAATTAATCAAATAGCCCCAAGCCATAGACTGCTGAACAATTAATCAAATAGCCATAAGACTGCTGAACAATTAATCAAATAGCCCCAAGCCAATAGACTGCTGAACAATTAATCAAATAGCCATAAGACTGCTGAACAATTAATCAAATAGCCATAAGACTGCTGAACAATTAATCAAATAGCCCCAAGCCAATAGACTGCTGAACAATTAATCAAATAGCCATAAGACTGCTGAACAATTAATCAAATAGCCATATAGACTGCTGAACAATTAATCAAATAGCCCCAAGCCAATAGACTGCTGAACAATTAATCAAATAGCCATAAGACTGCTGAACAATTAATCAAATAGCCCCAAGCCAATAGACTGCTGAACAATTAATCAAATAGCCCCAAGCCATTAGACTGCTGAACAATTAATCAAATAGCCCCAAGCCAATAGACTGCTGAACAATTAATCAAATAGCCCCAAGCCAATAGACTGCTGAACAATTAATCAAATAGCCCCAAGCCAATAGACTGCTGAACAATTAATCAAATAGCCCCAAGCCAATAGACTGCTGAACAATTAATCAAATAGCCCCAAGCCAATAGACTGCTGAACAATTAATCAAATAGCCCCAAGCCAATAGACTGCTGAACAATTAATCAAATAGCCCCAAGCCAATAGACTGCTGAACAATTAATCAAATAGCCCCAAGCCAATAGACTGCTGAACAATTAATCAAATGGCCCCAAGCCAATAGACTGCTGAACAATTAATCAAATAGCCCCATGCCAATAGACTGCTGAACAGTTAATCAAATAGCCATAAGACTGCTGAACAATTAATCAAATAGCCCCAAGCCAATAGACTGCTGAACAATTAATCAAATGGCCCCAAGTCAATAGACTGCTGAACAATTAATCAAATAGCCCCAAGTCAATAGACTGCTGAACAATTAATCAAATAGCCCCAAGCCAATAGACTGCTGAACAAGTAATCAAATAGCCCCAAGCCAATAGACTGCTGAACAATTAATCAAATAGCCCCAAGCCAATAGACTGCTGAACAATTAATCAAATAGCCCCAAGCCAATAGACTGCTGAACAATTAATCAAATAGCCCCAAGCCATAAGACTGCTGAACAATTAATCAAATAGCCATAAGACTGCTGAACAATTAATCAAATAGCCCCAAGCCAATAGACTGCTGAACAATTAATCAAATAGCCATAAGACTGCTGAACAATTAATCAAATAGCCCCAAGCCAATAGACTGCTGAACAATTAATCAAATAGCCCCAAGCCAATAGACTGCTGAACAATTAATCAAATAGCCCCAAGCCAATAGACTGCTGAACAATTAATCAAATAGCCCCAAGCCAATAGACTGCTGAACAATTAATCAAATAGCCCCAAGCCATAAGACTGCTGAACAATTAATCAAATAGCCATAAGACTGCTGAACAATTAATCAAATAGCCCCAAGCCAATAGACTGCTGAACAATTAATCAAATAGCCCCAAGTCAATAGACTGCTGAACAATTAATCAAATAGCCCCAAGCCAATAGACTGCTGAACAATTAATCAAATGGCCCCAAGCCAATAGACTGCTGAACAATTAATCAAATGGCCCCAAGCCAATAGACTGCTGAACAATTAATCAAATAGCCCCAAGCCAATAGACTTCTGAACAATTAATCAAATAGCCCCAAGCCAATAGACTGCTGAACAATTAATCAAATAGCCCCAAGTCAATAGACTGCTGAACAATTAATCAAATAGCCCCAAGCCAATAGACTGCTGAACAAGTAATCAAATAGCCCCAAGCCAATAGACTGCTGAACAATTAATCAAATAGCCCCAAGCCAATAGACTGCTGAACAATTAATCAAATAGCCACAAGCCAATAGACTGCTGAACAATTAATCAAATAGCCCCAAGCCATAAGACTGCTGAACAATTAATCAAATAGCCATAAGACTGCTGAACAATTAATCAAATAGCCCCAAGCCAATAGACTGCTGAACAATTAATCAAATAGCCCCAAGCCAATAGACTGCTGAACAATTAATCAAATAGCCCCAAGCCAATAGACTGCTGAACAATTAATCAAATAGCCCCAAGCCAATAGACTGCTGAACAATTAATCAAATAGCCCCAAGCCATAAGACTGCTGAACAATTAATCAAATAGCCATAAGACTGCTGAACAATTAATCAAATAGCCCCAAGCCAATAGACTGCTGAACAATTAATCAAATAGCCATAAGACTGCTGAACAATTAATCAAATAGCCCCAAGCCAATAGACTGCTGAACAATTAATCAAATAGCCATAAGACTGCTGAACAATTAATCAAATAGCCCCAAGTCAATAGACTGCTGAACAATTAATCAAATAGCCCCAAGCCATAAGACTGCTGAACAATTAATCAAATAGCCCCAAGCCAATAGACTGCTGAACAATTAATCAAATAGCCCCAAGCCATAAGACTGCTGAACAATTAATCAAATAGCCCCAAGCCAATAGACTGCTGAACAATTAATCAAATGGCCCCAAGCCAATAGACTGCTGAACAATTAATCAAATAGCCCCAAGCCAATAGACTGCTGAACAGTTAATCAAATAGCCATAAGACTGCTGAACAATTAATCAAATAGCCCCAAGCCAGTAGACTGCTGAACAAATAATCAAATAGCCCCAAGCCAATAGACTGCTGAACAATTAATCAAATAGCCCCAAGCCAATAGACTGCTGAACAATTAATCAAATAGCCCCAAGCCAATAGACTGCTGAACAGTTAATCAAATAGCCCCAAGCCAATAGACTGCTGAACAATTAATCAAATAGCCCCAAGTCAATAGACTGCTGAACAATTAATCAAATAGCCCCAAGCCAATAGACTGCTGAACAATTAATCAAATAGCCATAAGACTGCTGAACAATTAATCAAATAGCCCCAAGCCAATAGACTGCTGAACAAATAATCAAATAGCCCCAAGCCAATAGACTGCTGAACAATTAATCAAATAGCCCCAAGCCAATAGACTGCTGAACAATTAATCAAATAGCCCTGCCAATAGACTGCTGAACAATTAATCAAATAGCCATAAGACTGCTGGAACAATTAATCAAATAGCCCCAAGCCAATAGACTGCTGAACAATTAATCAATAGCCCCAAGCCAATAGACTACTGGAACAATTAATCAAATAGCCCCAAGCCAATAGACTGCTGAACAATTAATCAAATAGCCATTAGACTGCTGAACAATTAATCAAATAGCCAATAGACTGCTGAACAATTAATCAAATAGCCATTAGACTGCTGAACAATTAATCAAATAGCCCCAAGCCAATAGACTGCTGAACAATTAATCAAATAGCCCCAAGCCAATAGACTGCTGAACAATTAATCAAATAGCCATAAGACTGCTGAACAATTAATCAAATAGCCAATAGACTGCTGAACAATTAATCAAATAGCCATAAGACTGCTGAACAATTAATCAAATATTCCTGAGCCAATGGACTGCTGAACAATTAATCAAATAGCCATAAGACTGCTGAACAATTAATCAAATAGCCAATAGACTGCTGGACAATTAATCAAATAGCCCCAAGCCAATAGACTGCTGAACAATGAATCAAATAGCCCCAAACCAATAGACTGCTGAACAATTAATCAAATAGCCCCAAGCCAATGAGACTGCTGAACAATGAATCAAAATAGCCCCCGGACTATTTACATTGACTCCCCCTCCCATTTGTTTTTACACTGCTACTTTCGCTGTTCATTATTATGCATAGTCACACAACCTAAATGTACCAAATTACCTTGACTAACCTGTGCCCCTGCACATTGACCCGGTACCAGAACCCTCTAACCCTGTACCCTCAAATTACCATTTACCAGAACCCTAACCTGTACTCAAATTACCTTGACTAACCACCCTTGACCCGGTACAGAACCCTCTAACCTGTACCCTCAAATTACCTGACTAACCTGTACCCCTGCACATTGACCCGGTACCAGAACCCTCTAACCTGTACCTCAAATTACCTTTGACTAACCTGTACCCCTGCACATTGACCCGGTACCAGAACCCTCTAACCTGTGCCCTCAAATTACCTTGACTAACCTGTACCCCTGCACATTGACCCGGTACCAGAACCTCTAACCTGTACCCTCAAATTACCTTGACTAACCTGTACCCCTGCACATTGACCCGGTACCAGAACCCTCTAACCTGTACCCTCAAAATTACCTTGACTAACCTGTACCCCTGCACATTGACCCGGTACCAGAACCCTCTAACCTGTACCTCAAATTACCTTGACTAACCTGTACCCCTGCACATTGACCCGGTACCAGAACCCTCTAACCTGTACCCTCAAATTACCTTGACTAACCTGTACCCCTGCACATTGACCCGGTACCAGAACCCTCTAACCTGTACCCCTGCACATTGACCCAGTACCAGAACCCTCTAACCTGTACCCTCAAATTACCTTGACTAACCTGTACCCCTGCACATTGACCCGTACCAGAACCCTCTAACCTGTACCCCTGCATTGACCCGGTACCAGAACCCTCTGTACATACCCTCGTTATTGTTATGTTGCTTTTTATCATTTTTTACTTTAGTTTATTTGGTAAATATTTTCTTAACTCTTTCTTTAACTACATTGTTGGTTAAGGGCCTGTAAGTAAGCATTTTACTGTAAGGTCTACTAAATCAAATCAAATCAAATCAAATTTATTTATATAGCCCTTCGTACATCAGCTGATATACCGTGTCGGAGATCTTTGTGGGCTATACTCGGCCTTGTCTCAGGATGGTAAGTTGGTGGTTGAAGATTTCCCTCTAGTGGTGTGGGGGCTGTGCTTTGGCAAAGTGGGTGGGGTTATATCCTTCCTGTTTGGCCCTGTCCGGCGGTGTCCTCGGATGGGGCCACAGTGTCTCCTGACCCCTCCTGTCTCAGCCTCCAGTATTTATGCTGCAGTAGTTTATGTGTCGGGGGGCTAGGGTCAGTTTGTTTATCTGGAGTACTTCTCCTGTCCTATTCGGTGTCCTGTGTAAATCTAAGTGTGCGTTCTCTAATTCTCTCCTTCTCTCTTTCTTTCTCTCTCTCGGAGGACCTGAGCCCTAGAACCATGCCCCAGGACTACCTGACATGATGACTCCTTGCTGTCCCCAGTCCACCTGGCCATGCTGCTGCTCCAGTTTCAACTGGCCTGGGCCCTAGGACCATGTCCCAGGACTACCTGACATGAGGACTCCTTGCTGTCCCCAGTCCACCTGGCCATGCTCCTGCTCAGTTTCAACTGTTCTGCCTTACTATTATTCAACCATGCTGGTCATTTATGAACATTTGAACATCTTGGCCACGTTCTGTTATAATCTCCACCCGGCACAGCCAGAAGAGGACTGGCCACCCCATATGCTCTCTCTAATTCTCTCTTTCTTTCTCTCTCTCGGAGGACCTGAGCCCTAGGACCGTGCCCCAGGACTACCTGACATGATGGCTCCTTGCTGTCCCCAGTCCACCTGACTGTGCTGCTGCTTCAGTTTCAACTGTTCTGCCTTATTATTATTTGACCATGCTGGTCATTTATGAACATTTGAACATCTTGGTCATTTCTGTTTATAATCTCTACCGGCACAGCCAGAAGAGGACTGGCCACCCCACATAGCCCGGTTCCTCTCTAGGTTTCTTCCTAGGTTTGGCCTTTCTAGGGAGTTTTCCTAGCCACCGTGCTTTTACACCTGCATTGTTTGCTGTTTGGGGTTTTAGGCTGGGTTTCTGTACAGCACTTTGAGATATCAGCTGATGTACGAAGGGCTATATAAATAAATTTGATTTGATTTGATTTGATTTTGATCTCAAAGTGCTGTACAGAAACCCAGCCTAAAACCCCAAACAGCAAACAATGCAGGTGTAAGCGCACGGTGGCTAGGAAAAACTCCCTAGAAAGGCCAAACCTAGGAAGAAACCTAGAGAGGAACCGGGCTATGTGGGGTGGCCAGTCCTCTTCTGGCTGTGCCGGGTAGAGATTATAACAGAACATGACCAAGATGTTCAAATGTTCATAAATGACCAGCATGGTCAAATAATAATAAGGCAGAACAGTTGAAACTGGAGCAGCAGCACAGTCAGGTGGACTGGGGACAGCAAGGAGCCATCATGTCAGGTAGTCCTGGGGCACGGTCCTAGGGCTCAGGTCCTCCGGGAGAGAGAGAAAGAAAGAGAGAGGTAGAGAGAGCATATGTGGGGTGGCCAGTCCTCTTCTGGCTGTGCCGGGTGGAGATTATAACAGAACGTGGCCAAGATGTTCAAATGTTCATAAATGACCAGCATGGTTGAATAAT
>NW_025756185.1:0-6819 GCF_021184085.1 Oncorhynchus gorbuscha
ACTGACTGACTGTCTCTGCTGACTGACTGACTGTTTCTGCTGACTGACTGACTGACTCTGCCTGACTATTTGACTAGCTCTGCTGATGACTGGCTGACTCTGCTGACTGACTGACTAGACTCTGCTGACTGACTGACTGACTCTGACTGACTGACTGACTGACTAGGTCATCTATTGCTTTCTATCCTTTCATCGCTCTGTTTTGTCCTCTGCTATTTGACCGGACTGGCATGCTGCTCACGTGTTGTTGTGGCTCCCACGCAATGACATTTTACAGCAAAGGTACAAGGACAGATAGCTCCTCTCAACAAAGATGCTGTCATTTTGGAAGATGATGATGGTGGGGGTTAAAGTTCCAGATGAAAGAAGAGGTCAGAATGTGACACATGTCTGTTATGGCATAGGCTAGGATAAGTTTACTCTTTCTGTCTCCATGGCATGATCACGTATAACCTCTCCACGTTCTGCGTTTAAGCACGTATGTTTCCCACGTGTTGCCTGTCTGCTAAACTCTACATGCTGTACATGTATTGTGTGTCACAACCTCTACTCAACACTTTGTGTTCAGTAACTCACAACGAGGAAGGAAAGTTGTTGAATCTCTTGACCAAAATAAAACATCTGCACGAGGGATGATCACTCAGAATTCATCTCCTCAGTACACATCCGACATCCGTAGTCAGATGAGTTGTTCTGTGGAGGGTCCTCAAGGCTTGCTGGAGTTTCATCCGTTATCCAGTCCTAGTATCAGACTGTGTCTCATAAAAACAAATGCTGCACAATACGTGTGTCTCTCCGAGCCATGCGTTTCCCAAAACCATGCAAGACTAAGGGAAGAGGCCTCTCCTTCCTGCCCCTACAGTACAGTGTGTTTTGCCCCAAGTCGGTTCCTCTTCCTGATGCACAATACATCAAAGACTAAAGTCAATTATTAGCAATAGACAATTATTGTAATAACATGTAAGAAATCATTTATTTGATTGTGCTAATCTCTACTCTGCTGCTCAACATTGAAAAAGGTCATCAGATATAATATACCAACCAAAACAAGGGAATCACTATACCGTAGACTTCTGGTGCATTTTATCAGAGGGCTTTAAATACATTTAACTGGTACAGTCATGCATCTAATAGGACTTATGTCTCCCATAGGGCATGGCTCAGAGCTCCAACACCTAGCCTGCTTTGTGTGATACACACACATGTATTCATCCACAGCTACTCACTGCCTTGCCCAGCAGTAAACACATGTTTGTACTGAATCCACACACTACTCTGCAGCTAGCAGCTTCCCAAAGCAGTGTATGTTGTGATAAACCAGCTTGGAGCAGTGTGTTCCTGTGTGTTCCTGTGTGATGTGAGAGGTGTGTTCCTGTGTGTTCCTGTGTGATGTGAGAGGTGTGCTCCTGTGTGATGTGAGAGGTGTGCTGCTGTGTGATGTGAGAGGTGTGCTGCTGTGTGATGTGAGAGGTGGGCTCCTGTGTGATGTGAGAGGTGTGCTCCTGTGTGTTCCTGTGTGCTGCTGTGTGATGTGAGAGGTGTGGTCCTGTGTGTGCTCCTGTGTGATGTGAGAGGTGTGTTCCTGTGTGATGTGAGAGGTGTGTTCCTGTGTGATGTGAGAGGTGTGTTCCTGTGTGTTCCTGTGTGATGTGAGAGGTGTGTTCCTGTGTGTTCCTGTGTGATGTGAGAGGTGTGTTCCTGTGTGATGTGAGAGGTGTGCTGCTGTGTGATGTGAGAGCTGTGTTCCTGTGTGATGTGAGAGGTGTGTTCCTGTGTGATGTGAGAGCTGTGTTTCTGTGTGATGTGAGAGCTGTGTTCCTGTGTGATGTGAGAGGTGTGTTCCTGTGTGATGTGAGAGGTGTGCTGCTGTGTGATGTGAGAGCTGTGTTCCTGTGTGATGTGAGAGGTGTGTTCCTGTGTGATGTGAGAGGTGTGCTCCTGTGTGATGTGAGAGGTGTGCTCCTGTGTGATGTGAGAGGTGTGTTCCTGTGTGATGTGAGAGGTGTGCTCCTGTGTGATGTGAGCTGGGCCAATTGTGTCGCTGCCCTATGGGACTCCCAATCACAGCCGGAACCAGGCTGTCTGTAGTGATGCCTCTAGCACTGAGATTCAGTGCCTCAGAACACTGAACCAGGCTGTCTGTAGTGATGCCTCTAGCACTGAGATTCAGTGCCTCAGAACACTGAACCAGGGTGTCTGTAGTGATGCCTCTAGCACTGAGATTCAGTGCCTCAGACCGCTGTGCCACTCAGGAGCCCATTGTACCAGCGTTGTAGTTGAGCTAGTTAGTAGTGAGGGGAGGAAGGAGAGCAACACTGTGATTCTGTTGATAGCTCAGAAGATGAGTCCAGATGTATTGCCCTAACAGGGAAGTTCTTCAGTTACTCAGTTATCGGTTCAGTCTTATCACAGACACTAATGCCCAGAGGCTGCCAACGCCAACAAGCTTCACACGGTCAAATCCCAAATCCTCACGTCTCATTCCCTTCAACATGCACAAAACAACATGCTCCTCTCAAAGTACTCAGTCCAGACTTCCCTCTGTCTTATAACAGACCCAAATGTCACACTATTCCATTTGTAGTGCACTATTTATTACAAGGGTGCATAGTGCTATACAGAAAAATAGTGCAATATTTAAGGAATAGCCATTTGGGACACAGCCTGATGTCCATATGCTGCCAATGCCGAGCAGCTTTACAGTGTAAAACCCCCAAATCCCTACACCACTGCTCCCCTAGTTCCTGTTCCTCTCTGGTCCAGTGTGGGACACAGCCAACCTACGATGACCACATGAAGCTCAGCACATCATCACAGGAGCTTCTGATTCATGTTTGACTGTATCGCCAGCGGCAAGGAGAGAAATCCTTTTTAACAGGTACCCTTCCTCTTCCCTTTTGATCTCCTGCATAGTGTCAGAAGAGAAATCCTTTTTAACAGGTACCCTTCCTCTTCCCTTTTGATCTCCTGCAGAGTGTCAGAAGAGAAATCCTTTTTAACAGGTACCCTTCCTCTTCCCTTTGATCTCCTGCAGAGTGTCAGAAGTTTGCGTCCCAAATGGCACCCCTATTCGCAACACTCCTTTAAACCAAAGCCCACAGGGTGCGCATAGGCCTCTGGTCAAAAGTAGTGCACTATAAAGGTAATAGAGAGTCATTTGTGACACAGCCCTAGACTGCCATTCTATGTCAGTGCTACTGTATGCATAATGGATGGCAAGCAAGTCACATGACTATTAATGGTGCTACCCTCCACCATGGTGTGATGCAGACCCAAGGCCTTAATATTGAAAACAACAACACACACACACACACACACACACACACACACACACACACACACACACACACACACACACACACACACACACACACACACACACACACACACACACACACACACACACACACACACACACACACACACACACACACACACACACACACACACACACCACCACCGTAATGACTACAAAGTCCAACTCCAAAGCGTTTGTCATTTTTCCTGCATGCATACTGTATGACAGTGTACATCCTGCCATCCTGACGTGTTGTTAAGGTCAACCATTAAAGTCATGTGATCAAGCAGAGATATAGAACTGTGTTGTGATTTATTATGGAGTCACATGGAGGACAGTGAAGGACCATGTTATACTGACTTGACATCCTCCTGTGCTATATTTAAGCAATAAGGCATGAGGGGGTGTGGTATATGGCCAATATACCACGGCTAAGGGATAGTCTTAGGCAATATACCACGTCCCTTAGCAGTGGTATTTTGGCCATGTACCCCCCCCCCCATGCCTTATTGCTATTATAAACTGGTCACCAACGTAATTAGAGCATGTTATGTCATATCCGCGGTCTACGGTCTGATATACCACGGCTGTCAGCCAATCAGCATTCAGGGCTCGAACCACCCAGTTTATATATATATGAACAGGTCTCCCCTGTAAAAGAGATTTGTCTCAATGAGAGTAGCCTGTATAAATGAAGGTACATGAATACGTCTTTGACCAGAAATGATTCAAATACACCCTTTCCTTCTCTGCTCCTGTTCCCACCTGTTCCCCTGTTCCCCTGTTCCCCTGTTCCCACCTGTTCCCCTGTTCCCCTGTTCCCACCTGTTCCCCTGTTCCCCTGTTCCCACCTGTTCCCCTGTTCACCTGTTCCCCTGTTCCCACCTGTTCCCCTGTTCCCCTGTTCCCCTGTTCCCACCTGTTCCCACCTGTTCCCCTGTTCCCCTGTTCCCCTGTTCCCACCTGTTCCCCTGTTCCCACCTGTTCCCCTGTTCCCCTGTTCCCACCTGTTCCCCTGTTCCCACCTGTTCCCCTGTTCCCACCTGTTCCCCTGTTTCCCTGTTCCCACCTGTTCCCCTGTTCCCCTGTTCCCCTGTTCCCACCTGTTCCCCTGTTCCCACCTGTTCCCCTGTTCCCCTGTTCACCTGTTCCCCTGTTCCCCTGTTCCCATCTGTTCCCACCTGTTCCCCTGTTCCCCTGTTCCCCTGTTCCCACCTGTTCCCCTGTTCCCCTGTTCCCACCTGTTCCCCTGTTCCCCTGTTCCCACCTGTTCCCCTGTTCCCCTGTTCCCCTGTTTCCACCTGTTCCCCTGTTCCCACCTGTTCCCCTGTTCCCACCTCTTCCCCTGTTCCCCTGTTCCCCTGTTCCCCTGTTCCCACCTGTTCCCCTGTTCCCACCTGTTCCCACCTGTTCCCCTGTTCCCCTGTTCCCACCTGTTCCCCTGTTCCCCTGTTCCCACCTGTTCCCCTGTTCCCCTGTTCCCACCTGTTCCCCTGTTCCCACCTGTTCCCCTGTTCCCCCTGTTCCCCTGTTCCCACCTGTTCCCCTGTTCCCACCTGTTCCCCTGTTCCCACCTGTTCCCCCTGTTCCCCATGTTCCCCCTGTTCCCCTGTTCCCCTGTTCCCCTGTTCCCACCTGTTCCCCTGTTCCCACCTGTTCCCCTGTTCACCTGTTCCCACCTGTTCCCACCTGTTCCCCTGTTCCCACCTGTTCCCACCTGTTCCCCTGTTCCCCTGTTCCCACCTGTTCCCCTGTTCCCCTGTTCCCCTGTTCCCACCTGTTCCCCTGTTCCCACCTGTTCCCCTGTTCCCTGTTCCCTGTTCCCCTGTTCCCACCTGTTCCCCTGTTCCCCTGTTCCCCTATTCCCTGTTCCCACCTGTTCCCCTGTTCCCACCTGTTCCCACCTGTTCCCACCTGTTCCCCTGTTCCCCTGTTCCCCTGTTCCCCTGTTCCCACCTGTTCCCACCTGTTCCCCTGTTCCCACCTGTTCCCCTGTTCCCCTGTTCCCACCTGTTCCCACCTGTTCCCCTGTTCCCACCTGTTCCCACCTGTTCCCCTGTTCCCACCTGTTCCCCTGTTCCCCTGTTCCCCTGTTCCCACCTGTTCCCACCTGTTCCCCTGTTCTCCTGTTCCCACCTGTTCCCTGTTCCCTGTTCCCCTGTTCCCACCTGTTCTAACACCCACTAGGTCTCTCTAAAGGGAGACGTACGGTCGGGGCCTGATCGGTTGTTTTTCTTCAACTGAACAGAAGCAGACAGTGTGAGAGGGGCTGGGTTGGACGACAGCTTATACCCCAAATCAAATGTCTTATCCAATACCTTGATAGGAAGCTTGATACTTCCGTCTACTCCGTAAAGGTCCTGAGTGAGAGAGAGACAGTGAAGTCAGGAGATTCCTTGGCAGCTGAGGCCACCTTACCAAGTGGAAACCCAGAAGGTGTGAAAGGCAGACCTGGGTTCAAATACTATTTGAATTCGTTCAAATACTGTCGAGCGTTACCCTCCCTGAAGTGCCAGACGTGCAAATTTGGGACTATTCTACTGGTTGCATTGCGCATTGGCTAACTCAGTCACGCACAGTGAATGTATTTTAAATGATTTTCAGTAGTATTTGAACCCAGGTCTGAAACTCACAAGGCGTAAAACTAATGTGTAATGTTGGGCGAGGGTTGTTAATTGGGTGAGAGATATCAACTGGCCTTCTGGAGAGACAGTGAGAGACAGTGAGAGAGAGAGAGAGAGAGAGAGAGAGAGAGAGAGAGAGAGAGAGAGAGAGAGAGAGAGAGAGAGAGAGAGAGAGAGAGAGAGAGAGAGAGAGAGAGAGAGTGAGAGACAGTGAGAGAGAGAGAGAGAGAGAGAGAGAGAGAGAGAGAGAGAGAGAGAGAGAGAGAGACCCGGCCCCAATAATAAGTCTTCTTTCCCTTCCTTAAACCACAGGCTTCCAAGGTTGATCAACAACTTCCCTGGGCTACCTGTGACAGGCTCAGAGCTTTAACCCCCTAAAGCTGATTGGTGCACCATTGAGTTGAAATTTAACCTAGGCACATTCATAGTAACCAGGAAGCAATGCAGGCCAGCAGCCATCAAAGACAGAGTCTGCGGCCCAAATGGAGCTCCTTGTACTATTCAGAAGTAGTGTACTACCTCATAGGGCTCTGGTCAGAAGTAGTGCACTACCTCATAGGGCTCTGGTCAGAAGTAGTGCACTACCTCATAGGGCTCTGGTCAGAAGTAGTGTACTACCTCATAGAGCCCTGGTCAGAAAGTAGTGCACTACCTCATAGGGCTCTGGTCAGAAGTAGTGTACTACCTCATAGAGCCCTGGTCAGAAGTAGTGTACTACCTCATAGGGCTCTGGTCAGAAGTAGTGTACTATCTCATAGGGCTCTGTTTAGAAGTAGTGCACTACCTCATAGGGCTCTGGTCAGAAGTAGTGTAATACCTCATAGGACTCTGGTCAGAAGTAGTGTAATACCTCATTGAGCCCTGGTCAGAAGTAGTGTACTACCTCATTGAGCCCTG
>NW_025756186.1:0-6818 GCF_021184085.1 Oncorhynchus gorbuscha
ACACACTGTACTTATACTCTACACATTATACACTACACACATTATAATTTCACACACATTATATGCCTACACACACTATACACTACACACATTATACTCTACACACATTATACACTACACACACTGTACTTATACTCTACACACATTATACACTACACACATTATACTCTACACACATTATACACTACACACATTATACTCTACACACATTATACTCTACACACACTGTACTTATACTCTACACACATTATACTCTACACACATTATACTCTACACACATTATACACTACACACATTATACACTACACACATTATACACTACACACATTATACACTACAGCGGCTTGCGAAAGTATTCACCCCTCTTGGCATTTTTCCTATTTTGTTGCCTGGAATTAAAATAGATTTTGGGGGGGTTGTATCATTTGTATTGACCATTTTGAATCCCACCGTCTTATGTAATCTGGTTTTAGAGATGGTCATGGGTGCACCTCAGCCACGCTCAAGGTCTAACGATATCATAACCGCCATCGATAAAACACATTACTGTGCAGTTGTCTTCGCTCGACCTGGCCAAGGCTTTCGACTCTGTCAATCACTGCATTTTTATCGGCAGACTCAACAGCCTTGGTTTCTCAAATGACTGCCTCGCCTGGTTCGCCAACTACTTCTCAGATAGAGTTCAGTGTGTCAAATCGGAGGGCCTGTTCTCCAGACCTCTGGCAGTCTCTATGGGGGTGCAACAGGGTTCAACTCTCGGGCCGACACCTTTCTCTTTATATATCAATGATGTCGCTCTTGCTGCTGGTGATTCTGTGATCCACCTCTACTCAGACAACACTGTCGTGACATTGTATTAGTTAATGTAGCGACTGTTGCTCATCGAATAATTAAAGTTTCTAATTGCGTGATTAACTGAATCAAGCCGTTATTAACTCATTAACCTGGGGCACCATGGGATTTTATTGAGTTTCTATTTCCCAAATTAACTCAAAGAATATCAGAATATCAGATTTTACAACAGCCGCTAATTAACCAGTTTCCGTCCGTTCTGAACGTCATATAGTCCGTGAATCTGCGTACCTGGTCTCACCAATGAAGTTCGTACCCGGTCTCACCAATGAGTTCGTACCGGGTCTCACCAATGAGTCCGTACCCGGTCTCACCAATGAGTTCGTACCGGGTCTCACCAATGAGTCTCGTACCGGGTCTCACCAATGAGTTCGTACCGGGTCTCACTAATGAGGACCGGTCTCACCAATGAGTTCGTACCCGGGTCTCACCAATGAGTTCGACCCGGGTCTCACCAATGAGTTCGGACCCGGGTCTCACCAATGAGTTCGTACCCGGGTCTCACCAATGAGTTCGACCTGGTCTCACCAATGAGTCCCGTACCCGGGGATTCGCACCCTGTCTCACCTGTGATGAGTTCGGACCCGGGTCTCACCAATGAGTTCGGACCCGGTCTCAATGAGTTCGACTCCGGTCTCACTATCGAGTCTGACTCCGGTCTCACCAATGAGTTCGCATTCGGTCTCACCAATGAGTTCCCGCACTCCGGGTCTCACTAATGAGTTCGACCCGGTCTCACCAATGAGTGCCTGCACTGGTCTCACTCAATGAGTTCGCATCTCGGTCTCACCAAAACACATTATTATTGATTAGAACTTTCAGTGTAACGGGCCAACACACTATGGCGCTGTGGCACCACAGGGGATTAAAAAGAGAGAGAGAGAGAGAAAAGAAAGTACAAGAAAGAAATATATTTGGGTGAATTTGTCATCTATGCTATTCTCATCCTAGCCTTGCCCCAAACTTCCTCTCTTATGGGTCTAGATTTTATTCAAATCCACTTTAGACAACGAATCCTAACAGTTCATCTTCCCCAAAACATATGGATATTTTCCATACAACGTAAATGTATAAACATCAAACATCTACTAGGAAAACTTCACGTTACAATGTTTTCAGAATAACGCTATCTATTAACCTTATAACAAAACAAAAATGACATACATTTTCATATTCCATCTATCGTCATGACGACCAAATGACATACATTTCATAGTCCATCTATCGTCATGACCACCATTGTGGCTGACGGAAACCATTGTTCCAAAGCCCTTTATTACATGTTTAATGTTCTGAGGCTGGGTCTCCATAGTAACAGAATAAAAGAAACGTGTCTGTGGCCTGAGATTTACCAGGGTGTGAGGGGTCATAAAACTCCCACATCTTCAGACCCCTAGATCTCTCCCTCCTTTGCTGTGGTTGAGATAATCTGTAGTGCTGTGGTTCGTAACCTGACCTGGTCAGACAGTCATGACAACACCATTCTGTATACTTCTGGCCCTTCTTTGGACACTGTGCTAACAAACCTTCAAACGAGTTTTAAATCCATACAACACTCATTCCGTGCCTCCAAACTGCTAGTAAAAACCAAGTGCATGCTCTTCAACCAATTCAACTACTCTGACGGTTCTGACCTAGAATATGTGGACAACTACAAATACCTAGGTGGCTGGTTAGACTGTAAGCTCTTCTTCCAGACTCACATTAAGCATCTCCAATCCAAAAATTAAATCTAGAATTGTCTTCCTATTTCGCAACACAGCCTCTTTTACTTCATGCTGCCAAACATGCCCTCGTAAAAACTGACCATCCTACCAATCTCGACTTCGGTGATGTCATCTATAAAATAGCCCCCAACATTCTACTCAGCAAACTGGATCGTTTTGTCACCAAAGCGCCATATACTACCCACCACTGTGACCTGTATGCTCATTGGCTGGTCCTCACTACATATTCTTTGCCAAACCCACTGGCTCCAGGTCATCTATAAGTCTCTGCTAGGTAAAGCTCTGCCTTATCTCAGCTCACTGGTCACCATAGCAGCATCCACCCATAGCACGCGTTCCAGCAGGTATATCTCACTGGTCACCCCCAAAGCCAATTCCTCCCTTTTGCACCCCATTATCTCTACCTGCACATCATCATCTGCGCATCTTTTCACTGAAGTGTGAATCTAAATTGTAATTATTTCTGCCTCTATTGTCATGTATTGTCTTGTTCCTGTTCTTTCTCTTCACTTCGTTTCCCCCTGCTGGTCGATTATTACCTTCTCTCCCTTTCCTTCCCCAGCTGTTCCTCATCTCTAACTACCTCGTTACTCTTCCCACCTGTTCCTTTTTTCCCTCTCTGATTAGGTCTCTATTTCTCTCTCTGTTTCTGCTTCTGTCTTTGTCAGATTCTCGTTGTCACCCTTGTCCCGTCCTGTCGTAATCTGCCTCTTCATCAGATGCTACGGTGATCAGGTACCTCTGTCCTCTACAACCCGCGCCTACCCGAGAGACAGCAGTCTGTTGCCGCTAACCCTGCTATTCTCCTCTACTGCTAGAAGGGGACTCTCCTGTATAGATCAGAGGACTATATGATTTATTTTGGCCTCTCTGCGGGTTGTCCTTCTGTAGCTCAGTTGGTAGAGCATGGCGCTTGTAAACGCCAGGGTAGTGGGTTCGATCCCGGGACCACCCATACGTAGAATGTATGCACACATGACTGTAAGTCGCTTGGGATAAAGCTGCCCGTTAAATGGCATATATTATTATTATATTATTGTCTATCGATACATCTGAAGAGGATATATGTATTCCCTGTGTTTGGACATTAAATGACTCTGTTTCTGTTAAACCGCTTTTGGGTCCTCACTCACCTGCATAACAGACAAATAATGCGCTGAGAGCCTTACGTTCAGAGCCCGACCCAGTATAGTCTACCCGGGGAGTGGTTCGGAAGGAGATCAATACTACAATCATCGACCCATTCGCGGAGGAAGAGGTGGCCTGGACCGACTGAGCAATCGACCAGCGAGGGAAACGAAGTGAAGAAAGGACAGGAACATGACAATACATGACATCTATGACAAAATTACAAAAATATTTTCAAAGAAAATTATATTGTGTTTTTGACTTTTTGTTTATTGTTTATCCCATGTGTAACTGTTGTTGTTTGTGTCGCGCTGCTTTATCTTGGCCGCAGTTGTATTTGAGAACTTCTCAACTGGCCTACCTGGTTAAGTAAATACATTTGAGCCACCTTTTGCAGCAATTATAGCTGCACGTCTCTTGGGGTATGTCTCTATGAGCTTGGCACATCTAGCCACTGGGATGTTTGACCATTCTTCAAGGCAAAAACTGCTCCAGCTCCTTCAAGTTGAACGGATTCCGCTGGTGTACAGCAATCTGTGTACAGTCGTACCACAGATGCTCAATTGGATTGAGGTCTGGGCTTGGACTAGGCCATTCAAAGACATTTAAATGTGTCCCCTTAAACTACTCAAGTGTTGCTTTAGCAGTATGATTAGGTTCATTGTCCTGCTGGAAGGTGAACCTCCGTCCCAGTCTCAAATCTCTGGAAGACTGAAAACAGGTTTACCTCAAGAATTCCCTCCCTATACACACTACACACACTATACACTACACACACTACACACACTATACACTACACACACTATACACTACACACACTACACACACTATACACTACACACACTATACACTACACACACTATACACTACACACACTACACACACTATACACTACACACACTATACACTACACACACTACACACACTATACACTACACACACTACACACACTACACACACTATACACTACACACACTATACACTACACACACTACACACACTATACACTACACACACTATACACTACACACACTATACACACTACACACACTATACACTACACACATTATACACACAATACACTACACACACTATACACTACACACACTATACACTACACACACTATACACTACACACACTATACACTACACACACTATACACTACACACTACACACACTATACACTACACACACTATACACACTACACACACTATACACTACACACACTATACACTACACACACTATACACTACACACTACACACACTATACACTACACACACTATACACACTATACACACTATACACTACACACACTACACACACTATACACTACACACACTATACACACTACACACACTATACACTACACACACTATACACTACACACACTATACACACAATACACTACACACACTATACACTACACACACTATACACTACACACACTATACACACTATACACTACACACACTATACACACTACACACTACACACACTATACACTACACACACTATACACTACACACACTATACACTATACACACTACACACTACACACACTATACACTACACACACTATACACTACACACACTATACACACTATACACTACACACACTATACACTACACACACTATACACTACACACACTATACACTACACACACTATACACTACACACACTATACACTACACACACTACACACTACACACACTATACACACTACACACTACACACACTACACACTACACACACTATACACTACACACACTATACACTACATACACTATACACTACACACACTATACACACTATACACACTATACACTACACACACTATACACTACACACACTATACACTACACACACTATACACACTACACACACTATACACACTACACACACTATATACACTACACACACTATATACACTACACACACTATATACACTACACACACTATACACACTATACACACTATATACACTACACACACTATACACTACACACAGTATATACACTACACACAGTATATACACTACACACAAACACACGTTATACCCTCAGCTCCTCCTCATCCACCTACCTGGAGGGGAACTGTAGTGTAGCATAGTGTGAGTCTGTCCAGGTGTGGTCCATGTGGAGATCTTTA
The DNA here is from genome assembly GCF_021184085.1 of Oncorhynchus gorbuscha. NCBI lineage: Eukaryota > Metazoa > Chordata > Actinopteri > Salmoniformes > Salmonidae > Oncorhynchus > Oncorhynchus gorbuscha. The sequence continues at coordinate 5,862 of NW_025756186.1, forward strand.
AACGTCTCTAGTATCTCTGCTGCCAGAGTTGTGCCCTCCGAGGACCCCGATGGGTGGGTCGTCCTGCTGACTCGCCTGAACAAAAAACGGTTATAATACAGATACACCTCTAGTCAGGTGTGTGTGTGTGTGTGTGTGTGTGTGTGTGTGTGTGTGTGTGTGTGTGTGTGTGTGTGTGTGTGTGTGTGTGTGTGTGTGTGTGTGTGTGTGTGTGTGTGTGTGTGTGTGTGTGTGTGTGTGTGTGTGTGTGTGTTACCTGACAGTGCTCTCTATCTTCTCGTCTTGCAAGTATTTCTTCAGCATGTCCCGTAGTTCCCCCAGGTACATACCCTCCACCAGGTTGTCATGGTCAGTTCCAGGCTTATCCTCCGCAGGGGCCATCTCCCCCTCAACACCACAATAGTGGCACGACCCACGGAAAGCCACGTAGCCCAATAGAAACGCTGCACAAAGACAAAGCGCAACCCCAAAACCCTTAGAGCCAACCACGCTAGCATAGCAAAGGTGGAGAGAGTGTGTGTGTGTGTTACCTGTAGTGAATATGAGTGTGGAGAAACAGTGTGTGTGTGTTACCTGTAGTGAATATGAGTGTTGAGAGACAGTGTGTGTGTGTGTGTGTGTGTGTGTGTGTGTGTGTGTGTGTGCGTGCGTGCGTGCGTGCGTGCGTGCGTGCGTGTGTGTGTGTGTGTGTGTTACCTGTTGTGAATATGAGTGTTGAGAGACAGTGTGTGTGTGTGTGTTACCTGTAGTGAATATGAGTGTGGAGAAACAGTGTGTGTGTGTTACCTGTAGTGAATATGAGTGATGAGAGACAGTGTGAGTGTGTGTGTTACCTAGCAGTGAATATGAGTGTTGAAGAGACAGTGTGTGTGTGTGTGTGTGTGTGTGTGTGTGTGTGTGTGTGTGTGTGTGTGTGTGTGTGTGTGTGTGTGTGTGTGTGTGTGTGTGTGTGTGTGT
>NW_025756187.1:0-6817 GCF_021184085.1 Oncorhynchus gorbuscha
CCTATATAGTGCACTACTTTAGACCAGAGCCCTATAGAACCCTATTCCCTATATAGTGCACTACTTTAGACCAGAGCCCTATAGAACCCTATTCCCTATATAGTGTACTACTTTAGACCAGAGCTCTAGGGAACCCTATTCCCTATATAGTGCACTACTTTAGACCAGAGCCCTAGGGAACCCTATTCCCTACATAGTGTACTACTTTAGACCAGAGCTCTAGGGAACCCTATTCCCTATATAGTGCACTACTTTAGACCAGAGCCCTAGGGAACCCTATTCCCTATATATAGTGCACTACTTTAGACCAGAGCCCTAGGGAACCCTATTCCCTATATATAGTGCACTACTTAGGCCAGAGCCCTATAGAACCCTATTCCCTATATAGTGCACTACTGTAGACCAGGGGCCAAAAGGTGCAATCTGGGACACACCCAGATTTGGGAGTAGAGTGTGGAGGGTTTGGAGAATAACACACCCCTCCCTACTGGGATACACCTCCCCCCTACTGGGATATACCTCCCCTACTGGGATACACCTCCCCTACTGGGATACACCTCCTCTACTGGGATACACCTCCCTACTGGGATACACTCCTCTAATGGGATACACCTCCTCTAATGGGATACATCTCCCTACTGGGATACACCTCCCTACTGGGATACACCTCCCTACTGGGATACACCTCCTCTACTGGGATACACCTCCTCTAATGGGATACACCTCCATACTGGGATACACCTCCTCTAATGGGATACACCTCCCCTACTGGGATACCACTCCCTACTGGGATACACCTCCCCTACTGGGATACACCTCCCTACTGGGATACACCTCCCTACTGGGATACACCTCCCCTACTGGAATACATCTCCCTACTGGGATACACCTCCCCCTACTGGCATACACCTCCCTACTGGGATACACCTCCCCTACTGGGATACACCTCCCCCTACTGGCATACACCTCCCTACTGGCATACACCTCCCCCTACTGGGATACACCTCCCTACTGGGATACACCTCCCCCTACTGGGATACACCTCCCTACTGGGATACACCTCCCCTACTGGGATACACCTCCCTACTGGGATACACCTCCCCTACAGGGATAACTCTCCCCTAATGGGATACACCTCCCTACTGGGATACACCTCCTCTAATGGGATACACCTCCCCTACTGGGATACACCTCCTCTAATGGGATACACCTCCCTACTGGGATACACCTCCCCCTACTGGGATACACCTCCCCTACTGGGATACACCTCCTCTAACGGGATATACCTTCCCTACTGGGATACACCTCCCTACTGGGATACACCTCCCTACTGGGATACACCTCCCTCCTACTGGGATACACCTCCCCCTACTGGGATACACCTCCCTACTGGGATACACCTCCCTACTGGGATACACCTCCCTCCTGGGATACACCTCCCCTACTGGGATACACCTCCCCCTACTGGGATACACCTCCCCTACTGGGATACACCTCCCTCCTGCTGAGATGCACCTCCCTGCTGGAGATGCACCTCCCCCTGCTGGAATCCCATCTACCTCTTTAAGAATTACTTATCTATAGTGCGCATCCTGCTGGGATGCAAGCTCCTGCCGGGGATGCCTCCCCCTGCTGGGATGCACCTCCACCTGCTGGGATGCACACTCCCCCTGCCAGATGCCACTCTACTGGGATACACCTCCTCTAATGGGATACACCTCCCTACTGGGATGCCACTCCCTACTGGGATACACCTCCCCTGCTGGGATGCACCTCCTGCTGGATGCACCTCCCCTACTGGGATACACCTCCCTGCTGGGATACACCTCCCCTACTGGGATACACCTCCCCCTACTGGCATTCACCTCCCTACTGGAATACACCTCCCCCTACTGAGATGCACACTCCCCTACTGGCATACACCTCCTACTGGTGCACCTCCCCCTCCCTGGGATACACCTCCCACTGGGATGCACCTCCCCTCTGGGATGCCTCCCTCCTACTGGGATGCACCTCCTACTGGGATACACCTCCCTACTGAGATACACACTCCCCTCCCTGCAGATACACACTCCACTCTCACCAGATGCACCTCCCTCCTGCTGGATGCATCTACTGGGGTGCACTTGCTCCTACTGGGATACCTCCTGCTGGGATACACCTCCCTCCTGCTGAGATACACCTCACTCCTGCTGAGATACCTCCCACTCCTGCCGGAATACCTCTCCTGCTGAGATACACCTCCTCTAATGAGATGCACCTCCCTACTGATGCACCTCCCTCCTGCTGGGATGCGCATCATCCTGCTGGGATACACCTCCCCTGCTGGGATACACCTCCCTCCTACTGGGATACACCTCCCCTACTGGGATACACCTCCCTCCTACTGGGATACACCTCCCCTACTGGGATACACCTCCCTCCTACTGGGATACACCTCCCTCCTACTGGGATACACCTCCCTCCTACTGGGATACACCTCCCTCCTACTGGGATACACCTCCCTCCTACTGGGATACATCTCCCCTACTGGGATACACCTCCCTACTGGGATACACCTCCCTACTGGGATACACCTCCCTACTGGGATACACCTCCCCTATTGGGATACACCTCCCTACTGGGATACACCTCCCCCTACTGGGATACACCTCCCTACTGGGATACACCCCCCCTACTGGGATACACCTCCCTACTGGGATACACCTCCCTACTGGGATACACCTCCCTACTGGGATACACCTCCCCCTACTGGGATACACCTCCCTACTGGGATACACCTCCCTACTGGGATACACCTCTCCTACTGGGATACACCTCCCTACTGGGATACACCTCCCTCCTACTGGGATACACCTCCCTACTGGGATACCTCTCCCCTACTGGGATACACCTCCCCTACTGGGATACACCTCCCCTCCTGGGATACACCTCCCTACTGGGATACACCTCCCTACTGGGATACACCTCCCCCTACTGGGATACACCTCCCTACTGGGATACACCTCCCTAATGGGATACCCTCCCTACTGGGATACACCTGTATACACATATATAACAGTTAAAGTTACATTCCAGTTTAAGTTACATTCCAGTTTAAGTTACATTCCAGTTTAAGTTACATTCCAGTTAAGTTACATTCCAGTTTAGGTTACATTCCAGTTAAGTTACATTCCAGTTAAGTTACATTCCAGTTTAAGTTACATTCCAGTTTAAGTTACATTCCAGTTTAAGTTACTTTCCAGTTTAAGTTACATTCCAAGTGGTGTGTTCACGTCACCTTGAAGAAAATGTTGTTCATTTGCCAACGGCCAAAAAACATCACTATGGGAAACAATGCTGATAATGACTGAAGTCTAGTGATAAACATGAACTATTATGACTGAAGTCTAGTGATAAACATGAACTATTATGACTGAAGTCTAGTGATAAACATGAACTATGTTTAATGACTACAGCTTAATGGAATCTGAATACGTTTCATTTATGACACCACAAAAAATAAAGACAATTTCCTGTGATGTGAGATATATCTGTTGTCAGATTGACAGGTCTCAAAAACCAGCATTGGGCCATTATGAGAATATATCAGCAGCAGGTGGATGGGGGAGGATGAGGACGTGGAGAAGAGGAGGTGGAAGAGGAGGGCTGGATGAGGATGTGTGATTAAAATGAAAGGAGCACAGTCTGTCTCCCTCCACTGCCAGTTTAGACAGAGTCTGTCTCCATCCACTGCCAGTTTAGACAGAGTCTGTCTCCATCCACTGCCAGTTTAATATAATAATAATAATAATATAATAATATATGCCATTTAGCAGACGCTTTTATCCAAAGCTTACTCTACAGTCATGTGTGCATACATTCTACGTATGGGTGGTCCCGGGATCGAACCCACTACCCTGGCGTTACAAGCGCCATGCTCTACCAACTGAGCTACAGAAGGACCAGGGCTGGATGAGGATGTGTGATTAAAATGAAAGGAGCACAGTCTGTCTCCCTCCACTGCCAGTTTAGACAGAGTCTGTCTCCATCCACTGCCAGTTTAGACAGAGTATGTCTCCATCCACTGCCAGTTTAGACAGAGTCTGTCTCCATCCACTTCCAGTTTATACAGAGTCTGTCTCCTCCACTGCCAGTTTAGACAGAGTCTGTCTCCCTCCACTGCCAGTTTAGACAGAGTCTGTCTCCCTCCACTGCCAGATTAAACAGAGTCTGTCTCCATCCACTGCCAGTTTAGACAGAGTCTGTCTCCCTCCACTGCCAGTTTAGACAGAGTCTGTGTCCATCCACTGCCAGTTTAGACAGAGTCTGTCTCCATCCACTGCCAGTTTAAACAGAGTCTGTCTCCATCCACTGCCAGTTTAGACAGAGTCTGTCTCCCTCCACTGCCAGTTTAGACAGAGTCTGTCTCCATCCACTGCCAGTTTAGACAGAGTCTGTCTCCTCCACTGCCAGTTTGTGACAGAGTCTGTCTCCATCCACTGCCAGTTTAGACAGAGTCTGTCTCCATCCACTGCCAGTCTAGACAGAGTCTCGTCTCCCTCCACTGCCAGTTTAGACAGAGTCTGTCTCCCTCCACTGCCAGTTTAGACAGAGTCTGTCTCCCTCCACTGCCAGTTTAGACAGAGTCTGTCTCCCTCCACTGTCTGTTTAGACAGAGTCTGTCTCCCTCCACTGTCTGTTTAGACAGAGTCTGTCTCCCTCCACTGCCAGTTTAGACAGAGTCTGTCTCCATCCACTGCCAGTTTAGACAGACTGTCTCCCTCTACTGCCAGTTTAGACAGAGTCTGTCTCCATCCACTGCCAGTTTAGACAGAGTCTGTCTCCATCCACTGCCAGTTTAGACAGAGTCTGTCTCCCTCCACTGCCAGTTTAGACAGAGTCTCTCTCCCTCCACTGCCAGTTTAGACAGAGTCTGTCTCCATCCACTGCCAGTTTAGACAGAGTCTGTCTCCCTCCACTGCCAGTTTAGACAGAGTCTGTCTCCCTCCACTGCCAGTTTAAACAGAGTCTGTCTCCATCCACTGCCAGTTTAGACAGAGTCTGTCTCCCTCCACTGCCAGTTTAGACAGAGTCTGTCTCCATCCACTGCCAGTTTAGACAGAGTCTGTCTCCCTCCACTGCCAGTTTAGACAGAGTCTGTCTCCCTCCACTGCCAGTTTAGACAGAGTCTGTCTCCATCCACTGCCAGTTTAGACAGAGTCTGTCTCCCTCCACTGCCAGTTTAGACAGAGTCTCTCTCCCTCCACTGCCAGTTTAGAATGAGTCTGTCTCCCACCACTGCCAGTTTAGACAGAGTATGTCTCCATCCACTGCCAGTTTAGACAGAGTCTGTCTCCCTCCACTGCCAGTTTAGACAGTCTGTCTCCATCCACTGCCAGTTTAGACAGTCTGTCTCCATCCACTGCCAGTTTAGACAGAGTCTGTCTCCATCCACTGCCAGTTTAAACAGTCTGTCTCCCTCCACTGCCAGTTTAGACAGAGTCTTTCTCCATCCACTGCCAGTTTAAACAGTCTGTCTCCCTCCACTGCCAGTTTAGACAGAGTCTGTCTCCATCCACTGCCAGTTTAAACAGTCTGTCTCCCTCCACTGCCAGTTTAGACAGTCTGTCTCCCTCCACTGCCAGTTTAGACAGAGTCTGTCTCCATCCACTGCCAGTTTAGACAGAGTCTGTCTCCCTCCACTGCCAGTTTAGACAGTCTGTCTCCATCCACTGCCAGTTTAGACAGTCTGTCTCCCTCCACTGCCAGTTTAGACAGAGTCTGTCTCCATCCACTGCCAGTTTAGACAGTCTGTCTCCCTCCACTGCCAGTTTAGACAGTCTGTCTCCATCCACTGCCAGTTTAGACAGTCTGTCTCCCTCCACTGCCAGTTTAGACAGAGTCTGTCTCCCTCCACTGCCAGTTTAGACAGTCTGTCTCCATCCACTGCCAGTTTAGACAGTCTGTCTCCCTCCACTGCCAGTTTAGACAGAGTCTGTCTCCATCCACTGCCAGTTTAGACAGAGCCTCATGGAAATCACACTCACCAAGCATACTGCGTTACAATGACAGAGAGAGAGAGACACGTGCCAAACGCAAGCACGAACGCACGACACACTGCACGCACACACGCATACACGCACACACACACACACAGGTGAGTAAACAAGCGTCAATCCAATCTGAAGATTGTTTACTTTCGTCCTACTGCAGAGTAATCACATTCTGTGTTTGTTTATGTATCCCATGAGACACAGCGTTTCTGCTGCAGGAGAGGCTTGGTGTGTGTGTTTGTGTGTCACTGTGTATGTGTGTGTGTGTGTGTGTCACTGTGTATGTGTGTGTGTGTTTGTGTGTCACTGTGTATGTGTTTGTGTGTGTTTGTGTCACTCTATACGTGTGTGTATATGTGTGTGTGTGTGTATGTGTGTGTGTTTGTGTCACTCTGTATGTGTGTGTAAATGTGTGTGTGTGTGTCACTGTGTATGTGTGTGTGTGTTGTGTCACTCTATACGTGTGTGTATGTGTGTGTGTGTGTATGTGTGTGTGTTTGTGTCACTCTGTATGTGTGTGTGTGTGTGTGTGTGTGTTTCTTGTTACAATAAAAAAAACACTTTACTGCTTTCTATGTGTGTTTTGCCTTCTGTTCCAGTGTATTATCATGTGTTTTGCTTTCTGTTCTAGTGAATTATCTGTGTGTTTTGGCTTCTGTTCCAGTGTATTATCATGTGTTTTGCTTTCTGTTCTAGTGAATTATCTGTGTGTTTTGGCTTCTGTTCCAGTGTATTATCATGTGTTTTGCTTTCTGTTCTAGTGAATTATCTGTGTGTTTTGG
>NW_025756188.1:0-6816 GCF_021184085.1 Oncorhynchus gorbuscha
CCCCTTTATTTAAAGAGTATATTGAAGTTAGAAGCAATATGATTTGAAGCAATAGCCTACAACTATTTTAGCATCGTTTCGCACTGCTCTGAGACAAGCATGGGGACTGGTCTTGCTAAATCAATGACATTTTTATTTTTACTGAATCTCCTTTTGGGTATCGGTTAGACTACAATTACGGTGTATAAATGTTATGCTCTTAGTGTAACCTTTATTAAACTAGGCAAGTCAGTTAACTTCTTGGTGACAGTATTTTCACATCCGGATGAAAAGCATGCCCAAATTCAACTGCCTGATACTCACTCCCAGAAGATAAGATATGCATATTATTATTAGTATTGTATAGAAAACACTCTGAAGTTTCTAAAACTGTTTGACTCATGTTTGTAAGTATAACAAAACTTATTTAGCAGGCGAAACCCCGAGGACAAACCATTCAGATCTCTTTTTTTGAGGTTACTCTTTTCAATGGAGTTTCATTGAGAATCCTGATTTCTAAGGGACCTACTTGCAGTTCCTACCGCTTCCACTGGATGTCAACAGTCTTTAGAAATTGTTTGAGGTTTTTCCTTTGTGTAATGAAGAAGTAGCCCTGTTCAGAATGAGGGTTACTTCAAGTGTACTGATAGATAGAGTGACCAGAAAGCTAGCTACAGTTTGTTTTCCTCCTAAACACAGATCATCCCGTCTTCAATTTTATTGATTATTTACATTAAAAATACCTAAAGTTGTATTACAAAAGTAGTTTGAAATGTTTTGGCAACGTTTACAGATATTTTGTAGTCACGTTGCGCATGTTGGAACAGGTGTTTTTCTGGATCAAACACGCCAAATAAATGGACATTTTGGATATATACAGACGGAATTAATCGAACAAAAGGACCATTTGTGATGTTTATGCAACATATTGGAGTGCCAACAAAAGAAGCTCGTCAAAGGTACGGCATGAATTATGTTTTTATTTCTGCGTTTTGTGTCGCGCTGCAGGGTTGAAATATGCTTTTCTCCCTTTGTTTAGGGAGGTGCTATCCTCAGATAATAGCATCGTTTGCTTTCGCCGAAAAGCCTTTTTGAAATCTGACATTTTGGCTGGATTCACAACAATTGTAGCTTTAATTTGGTATCTTACATGTGTGATTTCATGAAAGTTTGATTTATATAGTAATTTATTTGAATTTGGCGCTCTGCATTTTCACTGGCTTTTGGCCAGAGAGGTTACATCCCAGAGAGGTTAAGAAATAATTTACAATTGACAATTTACAAGGACAGCCTACTCCTGAACCCCAGTCTCCAGCGTGCCCGCACGACAAGGGGATTCTTTAGCTAAATAGCCCAGTATGGTAGCCTACTCCTGACCGCCACGTTGTACAGCGCCATATTTTCCGATCCATACAAACGAAACCCAGAGGGTTTTTTGCTTTTCTTTGAATAGAGACACAATAATATTAATCAAATTAATCCCAAACTCTAAAATGAATTGGAAAGGTAGATACAAATTATTTGTTACATTGTGGTTACAATAAAGAATGTAAACAAGATGCTGTGTTTTTATGTACAGTAGTGATGGACTGCTGATGGCATTTTGAAAACAGGTTATCAAACACTTGTAGCCCGATTAGCAGGACAATAGACTCTTTATAGCCCGTGTAACAGTATAATTTTAAACCGTCCCCTCGCCCATACCCGGGCGCGAACCAGGGACCTTCTGCACACATCAACAACAGTCACCCTCGAAGCATCGTTATCCATCCCTCCACAAAAGCCGCAGCCCTTGCAGAGCAAGGGGAACTACTACTTCAAGGTCTCAGAGCAAGTAATGTAACCGATTGAAACGCTATTTAGCGCACACCGCTAACTAAGCTAGCCGTTTCACATCCGTTACACTCACCCCCCTTTTGACCTTCCTTCTTTTTCCGCATCAACCAGTAATCCGGGTCACGGCACCAATGTAACAGTATAATTTTAAACCGTCCCCTCGCCCATACCCGGGAGCGAACCAGGGACCTTCTGCACACATCAACAACAGTCACCCTCGAAGCATCGTTACCCATCGCTCCACAAAAGCCGCGGCCCTTGCAGAGCAAGGGGAACTACTACTTCAAGGTCTCAGAGCAAGTGACGTAACCGATTGAAACGCTATTTAGCGCACACCGCTAACTAAGCTAGCCGTTTCACATCTGTTACACCCGGTTACTGTAGATGTGAACATCCCCCTACCTGCAATGTATTCGATGCTTAAGTACTCTGAAGTGTTACATTTCTAACTCAAAACAGCGATACAGTATTTCTTTATCATCTTTAACGTCTTTATGCTTTCTTTAATAAAATAACTAGAAAAAATACATTCAAAATGCAGATGGTTATTTAAACTACATTTTAGTTGCACTTCCACCCAGCTCCAAGACCACGGGTAAAACCTTGCTGAGACGATCAATCTATTTTTTGCATTGTATTATTGTCAATTTCTCTTGCCAAAACGTCTTGATGGCCTTGAGTACTTCTTATTTGCTTGTAGGCTTGGCAGAGATACGGATTTAAATCAGGAGACCTACATGTAGAGATAAAAATATATATATTTTTAGAAATACTGTAGGACTACCGTAGGTGTTGTAGGTCTTTGATTTATTTATTTTTATCTAACCTTTATTTTACTTCATAAAGGTCAACTTACTCTGCTGGCGTCTTGACCCAGTTTATACCCTCATTTGCAATGCAAATCTGGGCGGCTGTCACGACTTCCGCCGAAGTCGGCTCCTCTCCTTGTTCCATTTCTCATATGTCCATTTGTTTTGTCTTGTTCCATACACACCTGGTTTTCATTCCCAAATCAATCAACATGTATTTAGTCCTCTGTTCCCCATCATGTCTTTGAGTGTAATTGTTTATTGTTACGTGATTATTTTGTCAGGCACTGCACTTTTGTATTAGACAGTGTTTGTGGCACTAGTCTGTTTTATGTGCTGTCATTGTTGACCGGTATTAAAGTGCGCCTGTTTAATATACTCCGCTCTCCTGCCCTTGACTTCGCCTCCCATATACACGCCTTACAGCGGCAGTGTATTTTGTGTCATTGTCTGCATTTGGATAAGAAAAAAATAAGTTCAGCCTAAGAAGAAATTGAGAAATTGCCCCCCAGACATGGAGTTTGAGCGGATGCTTGGGCTTGCTTGCCCTTCTTCCTTTTTTTCTATAGCAATTTTGAGCAAAATGCTCAAGGGCCACGGTTGATTCGTCTGTGAAGAAGACATCATTGAATGTCTCGGCAGCTTTGATCCATGCCTGTGTTACATCTGCGCTTGTCACGCCCTCCACTTCTCCTCCTTTGTCTCCCCAACCTGCTGCCACTCCCCCAGTGCTCTCTTCCTCTCTGTCTCTGTGTGTGTGTGTGATTGTGTGGGCGGAGACAAGTGTGGTGGAGGCAGAGCAGATCCCCACCAGCTGCAACCTGTTCCATAATCAAGACCTCTACAAATACTCAGCAATGCCACATCCACACTGCCAGATCGTAACCTCTGCTCAGTCAGTCTGCGTTTTTAGCCGTTTGTTCCTGCATAGATCATGTTTTCGTGTTGTGCGGAGAGTCAGGCAGAGAATGGCACGTTGAAGAGTGCGTGGAACAAGATGGAGTCACAATCCATGCCAGGCACACCTGTGAGCTCTGGAACTCCATATCTGACAGGGAGAGTCAACATACCTGGTGGGTTCATCAGGTCGTCGGTTCACCCTGACATTTCCATTCCTCTTCAGACAACAGAACTTGATCAACTGCTCACCAGGCACAGCAAGGGCCATCCGGACCGTTCTGCTGTTCTGCTATAGCCTAATAAACACATGCAGGTGGCTTATATCTTCAAAAAGCTGTAAATGTTTTATTATCCAAATGTACTGCACTGTATATCTTCATCTGCATCTTTATGCCTTTGGTAATAAAATAATGATAAAAATACTCTTTCAAAATGCCGATGTTTATTTAGATATGGATACATAACAAATTACTATGGTAATAAATATTACTGAATTACAGAAATATTGGAACAAAGTTGTCTAATGAAGGTAAACAAATAGTTGCTTACAGGACAATACTCTTTCAAACACACTGTAATGGCGTTCTTCGTTTGTAGAAAGAGAGTCGGACCGAAATGCAGCGTGGTGGTTACTCATGACTTTAATAGAAAAAGTGACACATGAAATAACTATACAAAATACAAAAACAACAAACGGAATGTGAAACCCAATTACAGCCTATCTGGTGAAACTACACAGAGACAGGAACAATCACCCACGAAACACAAAGTGAAACCCAGGCTACCTAAATACGGTTCCCAATCAGAGACAACGAGAATCACCTGACTCTGATTGAGAACCGCCTCAGGCAGCCAAGCCTATACAACACCCCTACTCAGCCGCAATCCCCAAATACTACAAACCCCAATACGAAAATACAATATATAAACCCATGTCACACCCTGGCCTGACCAAATATATAACGAAAACACAAAATACAATGGCCAAGGCGTGACAGAACCACCCCCCCCCCCTAAGGTGCGGACTCCCGGACGCACCTCAAAACCATAGGGAGGGTCCGGGTAGGCGTCTGTCCATGGTGGCGGTTCCGGCTCGGGATGTGGACCCCACTCCATTAATGTCCTAGTTCCTCCCCTTCGCGTCCTGGGATAATCCACCCTCGCCGTCGACCATGGCCTAATAGTCCTCACCCAGAACCCCACTGAACTGAGGAGCAGCTCGTGACTGAGGGGCATCTCGGGACTGAGGGACAGCTCAGGACTGAGGGGCAGCTCGGGACTGAGGGGCAGCTCGGGACTGAGGGGCAGCTCGGGACTGAGGGGCAGCTCGGGACTGAGGCAGCTCGGGACTGAGGGGCAGCTCGGGACTGAGGGGCAGCTCGGGACTGAGGGGCAGCCCGGGAACTGAGGGGCAGCCTGGAACTGAGGGGAAGCCCAGTACTGAGAGAAAGCCCAGTACTGAGAGGAAGCCCAGTACTGAGAGGAAGCCCAGTACTGAGATGAAGCTCAGGTAGGTAGTAGGCTCCGGTAGATCCTGGCTGGCTGGCGGATCTGGAAGATTCAGGTTGACCAGCAGATCTGGAAGATTCTGGTTGACTGGCAGATCTGGTAGAATCTGGTTGACTGGCAGATCTAGAAGATCATGGCTGACTGGCAGATCTAGCTGCTCTATGCAGACTGGCGGATCTGGAAGATTCAGTTTGACTAGCAGATCTGGAAGATTCTGGTTGACTGGCAGATCTGGTAGAATCTGGTTGACTGGCAGATCTAGAAGATCATGGCTGACTGGCAGATCTAGCTGCTCTATGCAGGCTGACAGCTCCTTGCAGACTGACAGCTCTGACTGCTCCATGCAGGCTGACAGCACCCTGCAGACTGGCAGCTCCTTGCAGACTGACAGCTCCTTGCAGACTGACAGCTCCTTGCAGACTGGCAGCTCTTTGCAGACTGGCAGCTCTGGCTGCTTTATGCAGACTGAAAGCTCTGGCTGCTTCATACAGACTGATAGCTCTGACTGCTCCATGCAGGCTGACAGCACCCTGCAGACTGGCAGCTCCTTGCAGACTGACAGCTCCTTGCAGACTGACAGCACCTTGCAGACTGACAGCTCCCTGCAGACTGGCAGCTCAGGCTGCTCTGAACAGGCAGGAGGCTCCGGCAGCGCTGTAGAGGAGGAAGGCTCTGATAGCGCTGAACAGGCGGGAGACTCCGACAGCGCAGGAGGGAAGGAAGGCTCTGAAAGCGCTGAACAGACAGGAGACTCCGGTAGCGCAGGAGAGGAGAAAGGCTCCGACAGCGCTGGAGAGGCAGGAGTCTCCGACAGCACAGGAGAGGCGAGGCGCACTGTAGGCCTGATGCGTGGCGCTGGCACTGGTGATACTGGAGCGAGGACACGCACAGGAAGCCTGGTGCAGGGAGCTGCTACCGGAGGACTGGTGTGTGGAGGTGGCTCTCGATAGACCGGAACGTGCAGGCGCACTGGAGCTCTTGAGCACTGAGCCTGCCCAAGCTTACCTGGCTCGATGCCCACTCTAGCCCGGCCAATACGAAGGGCTGGTATGAACCGCACCGGGCTATGCACCCGCACTGGAAACACTGTGCGCTCCATAGCATAACACGGTGTCTGCCCGGTCTCTCTAGCCCTCCGGTAAGCACAGGGAGTTTGTGCAGGTCTCCTACCTGGCATAGCCATACTCCCTTTAAGCCCCCCCCCCCCCAATAATTTTTTTGGGCTGCTTTTCGGGCTTCCATCCGCGTCGCCGTGCTGCCTCCTCATACCAGCGCCTCTCCACATTTTTTCGCCTCTAGTTCCTCCTTGGGGCGGCGATATTCACCAGGCTGAGCCCAGGGTCCTTTTCCGTCCAGTTCTTCCTCCCATGTCCAATTCTCCAAGTGGTGCAGCCTCTCCCACTGCAACTGCTCTTCACGATTAACAGGGAGAGTAGGCTCAGGTCTGACTCCTGACTCTGCTACTCTCCCCCTGAGCCCTCCCCCAATAAATATTTGGGGGTGACTTTCGGTTTTCGCTCTGCGCCGCCGTGTCTTTCTTTTCGACTCCATTCGCCTATAGCACTCTTCGCACTGCTCCAGCGAATCCCAGGCGGGCTCCGGCATTTCTCTGGGTCGGCCGCCTGTCTATTTCTTCCCACGTCGTATACTCAAGCCTCTGCTGTCCATAACGTCCTCCCTTCGCTGCTGCCTGTTAACACGCTGCTCGGTCCGAGTGTAGTGGGTGATTCTGTATCGGTGTTCTTCGTTTGTAGAAAGAGAGTCGGACCGAAATGCAGCGTGT
>NW_025756189.1:0-5000 GCF_021184085.1 Oncorhynchus gorbuscha
CCTACATCTGATTTCAAAAGACTAGTGTAGTTTAGCAGTAGAACCGTCAGGACGTTACAAAGCAGTGGCCAAGGAAGCCTTTTTGAAGGCGGCCATTTTTAAAGAGATCTAGAGGTGTTGTAAGACAACGACAACAACAGGGTGTGTGTGATCAGGCGTCGAACGACCAAACACCCCTCTCCCCAGGCAATCATATGGTTCATTAGATTATTCTGAGACCAAATAGCCTTTTAACTAAACGATATAATATAGAGCAGAACATATCTGAAGAGGACAAGGAACCAGATTTAATATGGAGAGAAACTGAATCTTTGGAGTGGTATAGTTGGTTGTTGCCCCCACCCTCTTTGGAGTGGTATAGTTGGTTGTTCCCTCCCTCCCTCCCTCCCTCCCTCCCTCTTTGGAGTGGTATAGTTGGTTGTTGCCCCCCACCCTCTTTTGTTATAGTTGGTTGTTCCTCCCTCCCCCTCTTTGGAGTGGTATAGTTGGTTGTTGCCCCCTCCCTCCTCTTTGAATTAGTATAGTTGGTTGTCTCCCCCCCCCCTCCCCTCCCTCCCCTCCCTCCCTCTTTGGAGTGGTATAGTTGGTTGTCTCCCCCCCCTCCCCCCTCCCTCTTTGGAGTGGTATAGTTGGTTGTCTCCCCCCTCCCTCCCCTCCCTCCCTCTTTGGAGTGGTATAGTTGGTTGTTCCCTCCCTCCCTCCCTCCCTCCCTCCCTCTTTGGAGTGGTATAGTTGGTTGTTCCCTCCCTCCCCTCCCTCCCTCCCTCTTTGGAGTGGTATAGTTGGTTGTCTCCCCCCTCCCCTCCCTCTTTGGAGTGGTATAGTTGGTTGTCTCCCCCCTCCCCTCCCTCCCTCTTTGGAGTGGTATAGTTGGTTGTTCCCTCCCTCCCCTCCCTCCCTCCCTCTTTGGGTGGTATAGTTGGTTGTCTCCCCCTCCCCTCCCTCCCTCTTTGGAGTGGTATAGTTGGTTGTTCCCCCTCCCTCCCCTCCCTCTTTGGAGTGGTATAGTTGGTTGTTCCCTCCCTCCCTCCCTCCCTCTTTGGAGTGGTATAGTTGGTTGTTCCCCCCCTCCCCTCCCTCCCTCTTTGGAGTGGTATAGTTGGTTGTTCCCTCCCTCCCTCCCTCCCTCTTTGGAGTGGTATAGTTGGTTGTTCCCCCCCTCCCCCTGCCCTCCCTCCCTCTTTGGAGTGGTATAGTTGGTTGTTCCCTCCCTCCCTCCCTCTTTGGAGTGGTATAGTTGGCTGTTCCCTCCCTCCCTCCCTCTTTGGAGTGGTATAGTTGGTTGTCTCCCCCCCTCCCCTCCCTCCCTCTTTGGAGTGGTATAGTTGGTTGTTCCCTCCCTCCCTCCCTCTTTGGAGTGGTATAGTTGGTTGTCTCCCCCTCCCTCCCTCCCTCTTTGGAGTGGTATAGTTGGTTGTCCCCCCTCCTCCCTCCCTCCCTCTTTTGGAGTGGTATAGTTGGTTGTCCCCCCTCCCCTCCTCCCTCCCTCCCTCCCTCCCTCTTTGGAGTGGTATAGTTGGTTGTCCCCCCTCCCCTCCCTCCCTCCCTCCCTCTTTGGAGTGGTATAATTGGTTGTTCCCTCCCTCCCTCTTTGGAGTGGTATAGTTGGTTGTCCCCCCTCCCTCCCTCTTTGGAGTGGTATAGTTGGTTGTTCCCTCCCTCCTCTTTGGAGTGGTATAGTTGGTTGTTCCCTCCCTCCCTCCCTCTTTGGAGTGGGTATAGTTGGTTGTTCCCTCCCTCCCTCCCTCTTTGGAGTGGTATAATTGGTTGTTCCCTCCCTCCCTCCCTCTTTGGAGTGGTATAGTTGGTTGTTGCCCCCTCCCTCTTTGGGTGGTATAGTTGGTTGTCTCCCCCTCCCTCTTTGGAGTGGTATAGTTAGTTGTCCCCCCCTCCCTCCCTCCCTCCCCTCTTTGGAGTGGTATAGTTAGTTGTCCCCCTCCCTCCCTCTTTGGAGTGGTATAGTTGGTTGTTCCCTCCCTCCCTCCCTCCCTCTTTGGAGTGGTATAGTTGGTTGTCGCCCCCCCTCCCTCCCTCCCTCTTTGGAGTGGTATAGTTGGTTGTTCCCTCCCTCCCTCCCTCCCTCTTTGGAGTGGTATAGTTGGTTGTTGCCCCCTCTTTGGAGTGGTATAGTTGGTTGTTCCCCCCCTCCCTCTTTGGAGTGGTATAGTTAGTTGTTCCCCCTCGCTCCCTCTTTGGAGTGGTATAGTTGGTTGTCGCCCCCCCTCCCCTCTTTGGAGTGGTATAGTTGGTTGTCCCCCCTCCCTCCCTCTTTGGAGTGGTATAGTTGGTTTGTTCCTCCCTCCCTCCCTCTTTGGAGTGGTATAGTTGGTTGTTCCCTCCCTCCCTCCCTCTTTGGAGTGGTATAGTTGGTTGTTCCCTCCCTCCCTCCTCCCTCTTTGGAGTGGTATAATGGTTGTTCCCTCCCTCCCTCCCTCCCTCTTTGGAGTGGTATAGTTGGTTGTTGCCCCCTCCCTCTTTGGGTGGTATAGTTGGTTGTCTCCCCCTCCCCTCCCTCCTCTTTGGAGTGGTATAGTTGGTTGTCCCCCTCCCCTCCCTCCCTCCCTCTTTGGAGTGGTATAGTTGGTTGTCCCCCCTCCCTCCCTCTTTGGAGTGGTATAGTTGGTTGTTCCTCCCTCCCTCCCTCCCTCTTTGGAGTGGTATAGTTGGTTGTCGCCCCCCTCCACCCTCCCTCCCTCTTTGGAGTGGTATAGTTGGTTGTTCCCTCCCTCCCTCCCTCCCTCTTTGGAGTGGTATAGTTGGTTGTTGCCCCCTCTTTGGAGTGGTATAGTTGGTTGTTCCCTCCTCCCTCCCTCCCTCTTTGGAGTGGTATAGTTGGTTGTTCCCCCCCTCCCTCCCTCTTTGGAGTGGTATAGTTGGTTGTTCCCCCTCGCTCCCTCTTTGGAGTGGTATAGTTGGTTGTTCCCCCCCTCCCTCCCTCTTTGGAGTGGTATAGTTGGTTGTCTCCCCCTCCCCCCTGCCCTCCCTCCCTCTTTGGAGTGGTATAGTTGGTTGTTCCCCCCTCCCCTGCCCTCCCTCCCTCTTTGGAGTGGTATAGTTGGTTGTTCCCCCCCCCCTGCCCTCCCTCCCTCTTTGGAGTGGTATAGTTGGTTGTTCCCCCTCCCTCCCTCTTTGGAGTGGTATAGTTGGTTGTTCCCCCTCGCTCCCTCTTTGGAGTGGTATAGTTGGTTGTCGCCCCCCCCTCCCTCCCTCTTTGGAGTGGTATAGTTGGTTGTCCCCCTCCCTCCCTCTTTGGAGTGGTATAGTTGGTTGTTCCCTCCCTCCCTCCCTCTTTGGAGTGGTATAGTTGGTTGTTCCTCCCTCCCTCCCTCTTTGGAGTGGTATAGTTGGTTGTTCCCTCCCTCCCTCCCTCTTTGGAGTGGTATAATTGGTTGTTCCTCCCTCCCTCCCTCTTTGGAGTGGTATAGTTGGTTGTTGCCCCCCTCCCTCTTTGGAGTGGTATAGTTGGTTGTCTCCCCCCTCCCCTCCCTCCCTCTTTGGAGTGGTATAGTTGGTTGTCCCCCTCCCCCCCTCCCTCCCTCTTTGGAGTGGTATAATTGGTTGTTCCCTCCCTCCCTCCCTCTTTGGAGTGGTATAGTTGGTTGTTGCCCCCCCTCCCTCTTTGGAGTGGTATAGTTGGTTGTCTCCCCCTCCTCCCTCCCTCTTTGGAGTGGTATAGTTGGTTGTCCCCCCCCCCTCCCTCCCTCCCTCTTTGGAGTGGTATAGTTGGTTGTCCCCCTCCCTCCCTCTTTGGAGTGGTATAGTTGGTTGTTCCCTCCCTCCCTCCCTCCCTCTTTGAGTGGTATAGTTGGTTTGTCGCCCCCCCTCCCTCCCTCCCTCCCTCTTTGGAGTGGTATAGTTGGTTGTTCCTCCCTCCCTCCCTCCCTCTTTGGAGTGGTATAGTTGGTTGTTGCCCCCTCTTTGGAGTGGTATAGTTGGTTGTTCCCTCCCTCCCTCCCTCTTTGGAGTGGTATAGTTGGTTGTTCCCCTCTCCCTCTTTGGAGTGGTATAGTTGGTTGTTCCCCTCGCTCCCTCTTTGGAGTGGTATAGTTGGTTATTCCCCCCCTCCCTCCCTCTTTGGAGTGGTATAGTTGGTTGTCTCCCCTCCCCCTGCCCTCCCTCCCTCTTTGGAGTGGTATAGTTGGTTGTTCCCCCTCCCCCTGCCCTCCCTCCCTCTTTGGAGTGGTATAGTTGGTTGTTCCCCCTCCCCCTGCCCTCCCTCCCTCTTTGGAGTGGTATAGTTGGTTGTTCCCCCCTCCCCCCTGCCCTCCCTCCCTCTTTGGAGTGGTATAGTTGGTTGTCGCCCCCCTCCCTCCCTCTTTGGAGTGGTATAGTTGGTTGTCGCCCCCCTCCCCTCCCTCCCTCCCTCCCTCTTTGGAGTGCTATAGTTGGTTGTCCCCCTCCCCTCCCTCCCTCCCTCCTCCCTCCCTCTTTGGAGTGGTATAGTTGGTTGTCTCCCCCCCCTCCCTCTTTGGAGTGGTATAGTTGGTTGTCTCCCCCTCCCCCTGCCCTCCCTCCCTCTTTGGAGTGGTATAGTTGGTTGTCTCCTCCCTCCCTCCCTCTTTGGAGTGGTATAGTTGGTTGTCCCCCCCTCCCTCCCCTCCCTCCCTCCCTCTTTGGAGTGGTATAGTTGGTTGTCCCCCTCCCCTCCCTCCCTCCCTCCCTCCCCTCTTTGGAGTGGTATAGTTGGTTGTCCCCCCCTCCCCTCCCTCCCTCCCTCTTTGGAGTGGTATAGTTGGTTGTCTCCCCCCTCCCTCCCTCCCTCCCTCTTTGGGTGGTATAGTTGGTTGTTCCCCCCTCCCCCTGCCCTCCCTCCCTCTTTGGAGTGGTATAGTTGGTTGTCTCCCCCTCCCCTCCCTCCCTCCCTCTTTGGAGTGGTATAGTTGGTTGTTCCCCCTCCCCCTGCCCTCCCTCCCTCTTTGGAGTGGTATAGTTGGTTGTCTCCCCCTCCCTCCCCCCCTCCCTCATCAAGGGCTCTTTTGATGTGAGTGCCGAGGTGGACA
>NW_025756190.1:0-6814 GCF_021184085.1 Oncorhynchus gorbuscha
TAAAGGTCATTACCAGGCCGACAGATGGGCTCCTCTTGTTGTTCTTCTCTAGGGCTGTTACTGAACCAGTAAAGGTCATTACCAGGCCGACAGATGTACTCCTCTTCTTCTTCTCTAGGGTTATTACTGAACCAGTAAAGGTCATTACCAGGCTGACAGATGGGCTCCTCTTGTTGTTCTTCTCTAGGGTTATTACTGAACCAGTAAAGGTCATTACCAGGCTGACAGATGGGCTCCTCTTGTTGTTCTTCTCTAGGGCTGTTACTGAACCAGTGAAGGTCATTACCAGGCAGACAGATGGGCTCCTCTTCTTCTTCTCTAGGGCTGTTACTGAACCAGTAAAGGTCATTACCAGGCTGACAGATGGGCTCCTCTTGTTGTTCTTCTCTAGGGCTGTTACTGAACCAGTGAAGGTCATTACCAGGCAGACAGATGGGCTCCTCTTCTTCTTCTCTAGGGTTATTACTGAACCAGTAAAGGTCATTACCAGGCCGACAGATGGGCTCCTCTTGTTGTTCTTCTCTAGGGCTGTTACTGAACCAGTAAAGGTCATTACCAGGCTGACAGATGGGCTCCTCTTCTTCTTCTCTAGGGCTGTTACTGAACCAGTAAAGGTCATTACCAGGCTGACAGATGGGCTCCTCTTGTTGTTCTTCTCTAGGGTTATTACTGAACCAGTAAAGGTCATTACCAGGCAGACAGATGGGCTCCTCTTCTTCTCTAGGGCTGTTACTGAACCAGTGAAGGTCATTACCAGGCAGACAGATGGGCTCCTCTTCTTCTCTAGGGCTGTTACTGAACCAGTGAAGGTCATTACCAGGCAGACAGATGGGCTCCTCTTGTTCTTCTCTAGGGTTATTACTGAACCAGTAAAGGTCATTACCAGGCTGACAGATGGGCTCCTCTTGTTCTTCTCTAGGGTTATTACTGAACCAGTAAAGGTCATTACCAGGCCGACAGATGGGCTCCTCTTCTTCTCTAGGGCTGTTACTGAACCAGTGAGGTGTTGCAGGCAGACAGATGGGCTCCCTCTTCTTCTTCTCTAGGGTTATTACTGAACCAGTGAAGGTCATGTCTCTGTCTTTCCTCAGCCCAGCATCGCGAGCATTGAACTGATTCATCAGTCCGTTTCTCTTAAGGTTGACACCATTCTGTGGTCGATACAGTGTCAGTTCACTGTTCTGCAGTTTTAGTCAGAGAATATTAATTTGTCACGCTGGTCTGCAAGACAGGCTGTTATAGCTATCATTAGAACTATATCATTAGAACTATACCATTAGAACTATACCATTAGAACTATATCATTAGAACTATACCATTAGAACTATACCATTAGAACTATACCATTAGAACTATACCATTAGAACTATACCATTAGAACTAATGTAAATGTAAATGTAACTATACCATTAGAAACTATACCATTAGAACTATACCATTAGAACTATACCATTGGAACTATACCATTGGAACTATACCATTGAACTATACCATTGGAACTATACCATTGGAACTATACCATTAGAACTATACCATTAGACCATTAGAACTATACCATTAGAACTATACCATTAGAACTATACCATTAGAACTATATCATTAGAACTATACCCATTAGAACTATACCATTAGAACTATACCATTAGAACTATACCATTAGAACTATACCATTAGAACTATACCATTAGACCATTAGAACTATACCATTAGACCCATTAGAACTATACCATTAGAACTATACCAATAGGAACTATATCATTAGAACTATATCATTAGAACTATATCAATAGAACTATATCATTGTGAACTATATCATTAGAACTATATCATTAGAACTATATCATTATACCATTAGAACTATATCATTATACCATTAGAACTATATCATTATACCATTAGAACTATATCATTATACCATTAGAACTATATCATTAGAACTATATCATTAGAACTATATCATTATACCATTAGAACTATACCATTAGAACTATATCATTAGAAACTATATCATTATACCATTAGAACTATACCATTATAACTATATCATTAGAACTATATCATTAGAACTATATCATTTAGAACTATATCATTAGAACTATATCATTAGAACTATATCATTAGAACTATATCATTAGAACTATATCATTATACCATTAGAACTATATCATTAGAACTAGTTAATCATTTATACCATTAGAACTATGCCATACCATTCATTGGGAACTATATCATTAGAACTATATCATTGAACTATATCAGGAATCATATCATTATACTACTAGAACTATATCATTATACCATTAGAACTATATCCTCCTCTCTGCAGATGACTTCGCCAACCATTTTGAAAAGAAGGTCGACGATATCCATCCTCGCTTGTTAAGTCAAACGACACCGCTGGTTCTGCTCACACTGCCCTACCCTGTGCTCTGACCTCTTTCTCCTCTCTCTCCAGATGAAATCTCGCGTCTTGTGACGGCCGGCCGCCCCAACAACCTGCCCGCTTGACCCCTATCCCCTCCTCTCTTCTCCAGACCATTTCCGGAGACCTTCTCCCTTACCTCACCTCGCTCATCAACTCATCCCTGACCGTTGGCTACGTCCCTTCCGTCTTCAAGAGAGCGAGAGTTGCACCCCTTCTGAAAAAACCTACACTCGATCCCTCCGATGTCAACAATTACAGACCAGTATCCCTTCTTTCTTTTCTCTCCAAAACTCTTGAACGTGCCGTCCTTGGCCAGCTCTCCCGCTATCTCTCTCTGAATGACCTTCTTGATCCAAATCAGTCAGGTTTCAAGACTAGTCATTCAACTGAGACTGCTCTCCTCTGTATCACGGAGGCGCTCCGCACTGCTAAAGCTAACTCTCTCTCCTCTGCTCTCATCCTTCTAGATCTATCGGCTGCCTTCGATACTGTGAACCATCAGATCCTCCTCTCCACCCTCTCCGAGTTGGGCATCTCCGGCGCGGCCCACGCTTGGATTGCGTCCTACCTGACAGGTCGCTCCTACCAGGTGGCGTGGCGAGAATCTGTCTCCTCACCACGCGCTCTCACCACTGGTGTCCCCCAGGGCTCTGTTCTTGGCCCTCTCCTATTCTCGCTATACACCAAGTCACTTGGCTCTGTCATAACCTCACATGGTCTCTCTTATCATTGCTATGCAGACGACACACAATTAATCTTCTCCTTTCCCCCTTCTGATGACCAGGTGGCGAATCGCATCTCTGCATGTCTGGCAGACATATCAGTGTGGATGACGGATCACCACCTCAAGCTGAACCTCGGCAAGACGGAGCTGCTCTTCCTCCCGGGGAAGGACTGCCCGTTCCATGATCTCGCCATCACGGTCGACAACTCCATTGTGTCCTCCTCCCAGAGCGCCAAGAACCTTGGCGTGATCCTGGACAACACCCTGTCGTTCTCAACTAACATCAAGGCGGTGGCCCGTTCCTGTAGGTTCATGCTCTACAACATCCGCAGAGTACGACCCTGCCTCACACAGGAAGCGGCGCAGGTCCTAATCCAGGCACTTGTCATCTCCCGTCTGGATTACTGCAACTCGCTGTTGGCTGGGCTCCCTGCCTGTGCCATTAAACCCCTTCAACTCATCCAGAACGCCGCAGCCCGTCTGGTGTTCAACCTTCCCAAGTTCTCTCACGTCACCCCGCTCCTCCGTTCTCTCCACTGGCTTCCAGTTGAAGCTCGCATCCGCTACAAGACCATGGTGCTTGCCTACGGAGCTGTGAGGGGAACGGCACCTCAGTACCTCCAGGCTCTGATCAGGCCCTACACCCAAACAAGGGCACTGCGTTCATCCACCTCTGGCCTGCTCGCCTCCCTACCACTGAGGAAGTACAGCTCCCGCTCAGCCCAGTCAAAGCTGTTCGCTGCCCTGGCCCCCAATGGTGGAACAAACTCCCTCACGACGCCAGGACAGCGGAGTCAATCACCACCTTCCGGAGACACCTGAAACCCCACCTCTTTAAGGAATACCTAGGATAGGTTAAGTAATCCCTCTCACCCCACCCCCCTAAGTTTTAGATGCACTATTGTTAAGTGACTGTCCCACTGGATGTCATAAGGTGAATGCACCAATTTGTAAGTCGCTCTGGATAAGAGCGTCTGCTAAATGACTTAAATGTAAATGTAAATGTAACTATACCATTAGAACTATATCATTAGAACTATATCATTATACCATTAGAACTATACCATTAGAACTATATCATTAGAACTATATCATTATACCATTAGAACTATACCATTAGAACTATACCATTAGGAACTATATCATTATACCATTAGAACTATACCATTAGTACTATACCATTATACCATTAGAACTATACCATTATATCATTATAACTATATCACTATATCACTCTACCTATATCACTATATCACTCTACCTATATCACTCTACCTATATCACTCTACCTATATCACTATATCACTCTACCTATATCACTCTACCTATATCACTATATCACTCTACCTAAATGACTTAAATGTAAATGTAAATGTACCTATATCACGCTACCTATATCACTATATCACGCTACCTATATCACTCTACCTATATCACTCTACCTATATCACTATATCACTCTACCTATATCACTATATCACTCTACCTATATCACTATATCACTCTACCTATATCACTCTACCTATATCACTATATCACTCTACCTATATCACTATATCACTCTACCTATATCACTCTACCTATATCACTCTACCTATATCACTATATCACTCTACCTATATCACTCTACCTATATCACTCTACCTATATCACTATATCACTCTACCTATATCACTATATCACTCTACCTATATCACTCTACCTATATCACTATATCACTCTACCTATATCACTCTACCTATATCACTATATCACTCTACCTATATCACTCTACCTATATCACTATATCACTCTACCTATATCACTATATCACTCTACCTATATCACTATATCACTCTACCTATATCACTATATCACTCTACCTATATCACTATATCACTCTACCTATATCACTATATCACTCTACCTATATCACTCTACCTATATCACTATATCACTCTACCTATATCTATATCACTCTACCTATATCACTATATCACTCTATCTATATCACTCTACCTATATCACTATATCACTCTACCTATATCACTCTACCTATATCACTCTACCTATATCACTATATCACTATATCACTATATCACTATATCACTATATCACTCTACCTATATCACTATATCACTCTACCTATATCACTTATCACTCTACCTATATCACTATATCACTCTACCTATATCACTATATCACTCTACCTACATCACTCTCATTATACATTTCCTCTAAACCTCCAGTAATATCTGCACTGATGCTCAGTTGGGCAGGAGACTGCAGCAAGCTGAATTCACTGTTATGTTCATGGGACCATTCCCGGACAATCCCAGCTTTATGGCATCTGGCATTTTACTGTTGAAAAAAATATATACACTGCTGTCATGAAGGGAAGCACCTGATTGGCTATGATGTTCAGATATCCTGTGGCATTCAAACGTAGCTCCACTTTTATCAAGGGGCCCAATGTGTACCATGAAAACACACCCCACACCATCCCACCACCAGCCTGTAATGTTGACTTTACGGATGCAGGTGCTCGTTGTTTTCTCCCTGCCCTAGTCCTCCCATCCGCGTGAAACAGCAGGAACCAGGATTTATTAGAACAGGCGATGTATTTCCATTCCTCGAGAGTCCAGTGTTTTCCTTCTTAAGCCCAATGCAACCACATTATCTTATTTTGCTGAAAGAAGTCGATGTCTTTAAGGTCGTCGGCTCGCCGTACACCCATTCGTGTCAAGGTTCATCGAGTTGTACAGTATTTTATGGGTCCTTGGGCACCAATGTTGTCCTGGACTGTCAGTTGACTAACTATAGCCTGTCTGTTGCTCTTGAGTGTGGAAAAACCCAGCAGTGTTACAATTCTTGACACGATCAAACTGGTTCGCCTGTCACCAACTACCATGTCCCTGTTCAAAGGCACTTCAGTCTTTTGTCTTGCCTGTTCACCTTCTGAACGGCACACAGACAATACAATCCATGTCTCAAGGTTTAAAGATCATTCTTTAACATGTCTCCTCCCCTTCGTCTACGTGCCTCCTCCCCTTCGTCTACGTGCCTCCTCCCCTTCGTCTACGTGCCTCCTCCCCTTCGTCCTACGTGCCTCCTCCCCTTCGTCTACGTGCCTCCTCCCCTTCGCTCTACGTGCCTCCTCCCCTTCGTCTACGTGCCTCCTCCCCTTCGTCTACGTGCCTCCTCCCCTTCGTCTACACTGATTTGAAGTTTCACCTGGTCAGCCATGTCGTGGAAAGAAAGAGCAGGTGTTCCTAATGTTTTGTCCAGTGTGTATGTGTAGGACAGTGTATACTAACTATATATGATCTATGTCTACTTCAGGACTCTCGGGTGTTCCTAATGTTTTGTCCAGTGTGTATGTGTAGGACAGTGTATACTAACTATATATGATCGATATCTACTTCAGGACTCTCGGGTGTTCCTAATGTTTTGTCCAGTGTGTATGTGTAGGACAGTGTATACTAACTATATATGATCTATGTCTACTTCAGGACTCTCGGTGTTCCTAATGTTTTGTCCAGTGTGTGTGTAGGACAGTGTATACTAACTATATATGATCGATATCTACTTCAGGACTCTCGGGTGTTCCTAATGTTTTGTCCAGTGTGTATGTGTAGGACAGTGTATACTAACTATATATGATCTATATCTACTTCAGGACTCTC
>NW_025756191.1:0-6814 GCF_021184085.1 Oncorhynchus gorbuscha
TCATGCAGGTGAATGAGGACCCAAAAGCGACTTGGCGAAAACAGAGTATTTAATCCAGAATAAACTTTACAAAACAAAAAGCATAATACTACACGTAAAGACAAGAACAGACTGGAGACTTGATCGAGAACTGCAGGTTGCCTCGGGAAGGCACTTGAACCTAGCAGACCAGACACCTGCTCACCACGAGCATCTGAGGGAAACACAACACGACAGGGCAAAACATTGACACAGCACGGTGAATTATAAATGAGGATCCGACAGGGCAGGTACGGGGAAACAAGGAGAAATAGGGACTCTAATCAGGGAAAAGGATCGGGAACAGGTGTGGGAAGACTAAATGATGATTAGGGAATAGGAACAGCTGGGAGCAGGAACGGAACGATAGAGAGAAGAGAGAGCGAGAGAGTGAGAGAGGGAGGGGAGAGAGAGGGATAGAAAGAGGGAAAGAACCTAATAAGACCAGCAGAGGAAACGAATAGAATGGGAAGCACACCGAGCGCTCCTGGCGCACTCGAGGAGGAATCCTGGCGGCAACGGAGGAAATCATCAATGAGTGAACGGTCCAGCACGTCCCGAGACGGAACCCAACTCCTCTCCTCAGGACCGCAACCCTCCCAATCCACTAAGTATTGGTGACCCCGTCCCCGAGAACGCATGTCCATGATCTTATGTACCTTGTAAATAGGTGCGCTCTCGACAAGGACGGGAGGGGGAGGGAAGACGAACGGGGTGCGAAGAAAGGGCTTAACACAGGAGACATGGAAGACAGGATGGACGCGACGAAGATGTCGCGGAAGAAGCAGTCGCACAGCGACAGGATTGACGACCTGGGAGACACGGAACGGACCAATGAACCGCGGAGTCAACTTACGAGAAGCTGTCGTAAGAGGAAGGTTGCGAGTGGAAAGCCACACTCTCTGGCCGCAACAATACCTAGGACTCTTAATCCTGCGTTTATTGGCGGCTCACAGTCTGTGCCCTGTAGCGGCAAAGTGCAGACCTCACCCTCCTTCCAGGTGCGCTCACAACGTTGGACAAACGCTTGAGCGGAGGGAACGCTGACTCGGCAAGCTGGGAAGAGAATAGAGGAGGCTGGTAACCCAGACTACTCTGAAACGGAGATAACCCGGTAGCAGACGAAGGAAGCGAGTTGTGAGCGTATTCTGCCCAGGGGAGCTGTTCTGCCCAAGACGCAGGGTTTCTGAAAGAAAGGCTGCGTAGTATGCGACCAATCGTCTGATTGGCCCTCTCTGCTTGACCGTTAGACTGGGGATGAAACCCGGAAGAGAGACTGACGGACGCACCAATCAAACGACAGAACTCCCTCCAAAACTGTGACGTGAATTGCGGGCCTCTGTCTGAAACGGCGTCTAACGGGAGGCCATGAATTCTGAACACATTCTCGATAATGATTTGTGCCGTCTCCTTAGCGGAAGGAAGTTTAGCGAGGGGAATGAAATGTGCCGCCTTAGAGAACCTATCGACAACCGTAAGAATCACAGTCTTCCCCGCAGACAAAGGCAGACCGGTAATGAAGTCTAGGGCGATGTGAGACCATGGTCGAGAAGGAATGGGGAGCGGTCTGAGACGACCGGCAGGAGGAGAGTTACCCGACTTAGTCTGCGCGCAGTCCGAACAAGCAGCCACGAAACGGCGCGTGTCACGCTCCTGAGTCGGCCACCAAAATCGCTGGCGAATAGACGCAAGAGTGCCTCGAACACCGGGATGACCAGCTAACTTGGCAGAGTGAGCCCACTGAAGAACAGCCAGACGAGTGGAAACAGGAACGAAAAAGGAGGTTACTAGGACAAGCGCGCGGCGACGCAGTGTGCGTGAGTGCTTGCTTAACCTGTCTTTCAATTCCCAGACTGTCAACCCGACAACACGCCCATAAGGAAGAATCCTCGGGATCAGTAGAAGCCACAGAAGAACTAAACAGACGGGATAAGGCATCAGGCTTGGTGTTCTTGCTACCCGGACGGTAAGAAATCACAAACTCGAAACGAGCGAAAAACAACGCCCAACGAGCTTGACGGGCATTAAGTCGTTTGGCAGAACGGATGTACTCAAGGTTCTTATGGTCTGTCCAAACGACAAAAGGAACGGTCGCCCTCCAACCACTGTCGCCATTCGCCTAGGGCTAAGCGGATGGCGAGCAGTTCACGGTTACCCACATCATAGTTGCGCTCAGATGGCGACAGGCGATGAGAAAATAAGCGCAAGGATGAACCTTATCGTCAGACTGGAAGCGCTGGGATAGAATGGCTCCCACGCCTACCTCTGAAGGCCAACCTCGACAATGAATTGTCTAGTGACGTCAGGAGTAACGAGGATAGGAGCGGACGTAAAACGTTCTTTTAGAAGATCAAAGCTCCCTGGGCGGAACCGGACCACTTAAAACACGTCTTGACAGAAGTAAGAGCTGTGAGAGGGGCAGCAACTTGACCGAAATTACGAATGAAACGCCGATAGAAATTAGCGAAACCTAAAAAGCGCTGCAACTCGACACGTGACCTTGGAACGGGCCAATCACTGACAGCTTGGACCTTAGCGGAATCCATCTGAATGCCTTCAGCGGAAATAACGGAACCGAGAAAAGTAACGGAGGAGACATGAAAAGAACACTTCTCAGCCTTTACGTAGAGACAATTCTCTAAAAGGCGCTGTAGAACACGTCGAACGTGCTGAACATGAATCTCGAGTGACGGTGAAAAATCAGGATATCGTCAAGATAGACAAAAACAAAGATGTTCAGCATGTCTCTCAGAACATCATTAACTAATGCCTGAAAACAGCTGGCGCATTGGCGAGACCAAACGGCAGAACCCGGTACTCAAAATGCCCTAACGGAGTGTTAAACGCCGTTTTCCACTCATCCCCCTCTCTGATGCGCACGAGATGGTAAGCGTTACGAAGGTCCAACTTAGTAAAGCACCTGGCTCCCTGCAGAATCTCGAAGGCTGATGACATAAGGGGAAGCGGATAACGATTCTTAACCGTTATGTCATTCAGCCTCGATAATCCACGCAGGGGCGCAGAGTACCGTCCTTCTTCTTAACAAAAAGAACCGCCCGGCCGGAGAGGAAGAAGGCACTATGGTACCGGCGCCAAGAGACACAGATAAATAATCCTCGAGAGCCTTACGTTCGGGAGCCGACAGAGAGTATAGTCTACCCCGAGGAGGAGTGGTCCCCGGAAGGAGATCAATACTACAATCATACGACCGGTGAGGAGGAAGGGAGTTGGCTCGGGACCGACTGAAGACCGTGCGCAGATCATGATATTCCTCCGGCACTCCTGTCAAATCGCCAGGTTCCTCCTGGAGAAGTGGGGACAGAAGAAATGGGAGGGATGGCAGACATTAAGCACTTCACATGACAAGATACGTTCCAGGATAGGATAGAATTACAAGACCAATTAATAGAAGGATTATGACATACTAGCCAGGGATGACCCAAAACAACAGGTGTGAAAGGTGAATGAAAAATCAAAAAAGAAATAGTCTCACTGTGGTTACCAGATACTGTGAGAGTTAAAGGTAGTGTCTCAAATTTGATACTGGGAAGATGACTACCATCTAAGGCAAACATGGGCGTAGGCTTGTCTAACTGTCTGAAAGGAATGTTATGTTTCCAACCCATGCTTCGTCCATGAAACAACCCTCAGCCCCAGAGTCAATCAAGGCACTGCATGTAGCACCCGAACCGGTCCAGCGTAGATGGACCGACATAGTAGTACAAGATCTAGATGAAGAGACCTGAGTAGTAGCGCCACCAGTAGCCCTCCGCTTACTGATGGGCTCTGGCCTCTTACTGGACATGAATTAACAAAATGTCCATCAAATCCGCAATAGAGGCACAGGCGGTTGGTGATCCTCCGTCCCTCTCCTTAGTCGAGATGCGAATCCCTCCCAGCTGCATGGGCTCAGTCTCAGAGCCAGAGGAGGGAGATGGTTGCGATGCGGGAGCAGGGAAACACCGTTGATGCGAGCTCTCTTCCACGAGCCTGGTGACGAAGATCTACCCGTCGTTCTATGCGGATGGCGAGAGCAATCAAAGAGTCCACACAGGAAGGAACCTCCCGAGAGAGAATCTCATCTTTGACCACTGTGTGGAGTCCCTCCAGAAAACGAGCGAGCAGCGCCGGCCTGCTCCAGTCACTAGAGGCAGCAAGAGTACGAAACTCTATAGAGTAATCCGTTATGGATCGATCACCTTGGCATAGGGAAGCCAGGACCCTAGAAGCCTCCCCACCAAAAACTGAACGGTCAAAAACCCGAATCATCTCCTTTAAAGTTCTGGTAATTGTTAGAACAATCAGCCCTTGCCTCCCAGATAGCTGTGCCCACCACTCGGCCCGGCCAGTAAGGAGTGAAATGACGAAGCAACCCGAGCTCTCTCTAGAGTATGTGTTGGGTTGGAGAGAGAACACAATCTCACACTGGGTGAGAAAGGAGCGGCACTCAGTGGGCTGCCCGGAGTAGCAAGGTGGGTTATTAACCCTAGGTTCTGGAGGCTCGGCAGGCCAGGAAGTAACAGGTGGCACGAGACGAAGACTCTGGAACTGTCCAGAGAGGTCGGAAACCTGAGCGGCCAGGTTCTCCACGGCATGGCGAGCAGCAGACAATTCCTGCTCGTGTCTGCCGAGCATGGCTCCTTGGATCTCGACGGCAGTGTTACGAGCGTCTGTAGTCGCTGTCCATTCCTCGGTCGGATCCTTCTGTCATGCTGGTGAATGAGGACCCAAAAGCGACTTGGCGAAAACAGAGTATTTAATCCAGAATAAACTTTACAAAACAAAAAGCATAATACTACACGTAAAGACAAGAACAGACTGGAGACTTGATCGAGAACTGCAGGTTGCCTCGGGAAGGCACTTGAACCTAGCAGACTCAGACACCTGCTCACCACGCAGCATCTGAGGGAAACACGACACGACAGGGCAAAACATAGACACAGCACGGTGAATTATAAATGAGGATCCGACAGGGCAGGTACGGGAAACAAGGAGTGAAATAGGGACTACCTTCTCTCCACCTTTGGCAGTGCCATTAATTACTACAGCTATAAAGACCACAAAGTCC
The DNA here is from genome assembly GCF_021184085.1 of Oncorhynchus gorbuscha. Classification (NCBI taxonomy): domain Eukaryota; kingdom Metazoa; phylum Chordata; class Actinopteri; order Salmoniformes; family Salmonidae; genus Oncorhynchus; species Oncorhynchus gorbuscha. The sequence continues at coordinate 5,087 of NW_025756191.1, forward strand.
ACCTTCTCCACTCGGCAGTGCCATTAATTAATACAGCTATAAAGACAACAAATCCCACCTTCTTCCACTCGGCAGTGCCATTAATTACCACAGCTATAAAGCCCACAAAGTCCACCTTCTTCACCTTGTGCGTTCCATTAATTACCACAGCTATAAAGACCACTAAGTCCACCTTCTCTCCACCTTGGCAGTGCCCTTAATTACCACAGCTATAAAGACCATGAAGTCCACCTCTCTCCACCTGGGCAGTGCCATTAATTACCACAGCTATAAAGACCACAAATCCCACCTCCTTTAAAATGTCAGGATCCAGCTGGTGAAAGTCAACCCCTGCAGCCACTGGTGAAGGCCTTATCCACCACCATGCGCTCATGGAGCACCGCTCAAACCCTCAACCCTTTTCACACCTGCTGCATATGAAATGCTCTGACAGCCGTGACTTTGGCCACCTCTATTCTTCTCTCTACTTGCGGGCAGTTGGGGGAAAGTGTGGCTTCATGGTTCCCGCTACAATTGCACCATGTGACATTTTCATCACTTCTATAACACATGATATGATATTTTTTCCACTAAACTTGGACGCTCCCCTTCTCCCTTCTGTAAACACTTGAAACATGTGCAAAAAGCTTTACAGTGGTCAAACTGCATTGGTCTTTGGATAAATGCTCTGACTCTGTAGTTAATATACTCTAACTGCACTTGAGTAGGGAGAGACTCCATATCAAAAATATTTTTAAAAGAACAGATAGACTCTTCACTTTTTTTCATCATTCTCTACACGATTCAATTCAATTCAATTCAATCCAATTCAATTCAAGGTCTTTATTGGCATGGGAAACATGTGATTCATCCAACGTGCTTCAATCACTCCAGGAATACTTTCTAATCTTTTTCAACAATCGACTTCCCACGAGACGCCAGATATCACCCCCCGCACCCTGCTTCCAAAGTGACACACGACACATCAAACTTATCGAATCGGGTGAGACGGACGTTTCTTCTGGATCCTCACAGCCTTCAATTTACCCAGAATTCTCTTCACCAGTTTGGATATCTCAAATAGATTCTTCAAGGTTGGTAATCCGATCAAGCTGCTCCACATTAACAAACCGTACTCCTACAAGATACTGAAGGGACATTCTTCATCACTGTACTCTACTTTGCTCTGTTTTCCATTCTTTTGGACAATATTCCAATTCTTCTTGATTCTACCGCTATTAGAATCACTTCCGCCATCTTTTTCGCTTCTGCTCATCCAACAGTCAGGTGTGCTTGTCCAATGTGTACTGTTTGGGGAACTCGAGGACCATGGGTTGGGAAACACTGATTTAGACTACCTACCTATAGGCTGCTATAGTCTACATATTGATTTAGTTTGTCCATCTATAATTTTCATATGGCATTTTAGTGGTAATTAGTCCTAAATATAATTTATTTTCAATTTATCAGAAGTCCTTTTCCACAAATAATTTTACCATGCAGCACGGTGTATCCTCAATTTGAAAAAAATAAAGTTATAAATAACATTCAGTTACCTAATTTAGTAGCTCTCACAACACCATGCATTGCTTTCTGCTGTCGGTGACCAGAACATCATGGTGGCAAAATGGTACACTATTTCCTATGGTGGTATACTATGGACTCTGGGCAAAAGTAGTGCACTATATAAGGAATATGGTTGTTATGCAGGTGAATGAGGACCCAAAAGCGACTTGGCGAAAACAGAGT
>NW_025756192.1:0-6812 GCF_021184085.1 Oncorhynchus gorbuscha
CCCTCATTGTTGCCCTCCTCCTCCGTGTCCCTCATTGTTGCCCTCCTCCTCCGTGTCCCCTCATCGTTGCCCTCCTCCTCCGTTTCCTCTCATCGTTGCCCTCCTCCTCCGTTTCCTCTCATCGTTGCCCTCCTCCTCCGTTTCCTCTCATCGTTGCCCTCCTCCTCCGTTTCCTCTCATCGTTGCCCTCCTCCTCCGCTTCCCTCATCGTTGCCCTCCTCCTCCGTTTCCTCTCATCGTTGCCCTCCTCCTCCGCTTCCCCTCATCGTTGCCCTCCTCCTCCGTTTCCCTCTCATCGTTGCCCCTCCTCCCTCCGTTTCCTCCTCGTCCATGTTGCCCTCCTCCTCCGTTTCCTCTCATCGTTGCCCTCCTCCCTCCGTTTCCTCTCGTCGTTGCCCTCCTCCTCCGCTTCCCTCTCGCTGTTTGCCCTCCCTCCTCCGTTTCCTCTTATCGTTGCCCTCCTCCTCCGCTTCCCCTCATCGTTGCCCTCCTCCTCCGTTTCCCCTCATCGTTGCCCTCCTCCTCCGTTTCCCCTCATCGTTGCCCTCCTCCTCCGTTTCCCCTCATCGTTGCCCTCCTCCTCCTCCTCCTATTGAAGGCTATGATTAATGTTGTTGTAGATGGTTAGTGTACATGGGGGAGATCTCAGACAACTCTAACCCCTGCTCTCTCTCCATCTCTCAATTCAATTTCAATTTAAGGGCTTTATTGGCATGGGAAAAATATGTTAACATTGCCAAAGCAAGTGAAGTAGACAATAAACAAAAATATAATAAAAATGAACAGTAAACATTACACTCACAGAAGTTCCAAAAGAATAAAGACATTTCAAATGTCATATTATGTATATATACAGTGTTCTCTCTCTCTCTCTCTCTCTCCCTCTCTCTCCTCCTCCCTCTCCCTCTCTCTCTCTCCTCCTCCCTCTCCCTCTCCAGAACTCTTATGGGCGTTTTCCTCTTGGATGCGAGGATCTGTTCAGGCGGAAACAGGAGCAGTGGGCACACCATCACCACGGCAACGTGAACAGGCCCCTCCCAGTCCTCCCCGTCTTCACCGTGAGACTTTGGTGCAGAGGTACGTAGGCCTGCATGTACACAGAGTGTGTTTGTACATCCGTTGTGAGTCACGACCATAGAACGAGAGAGAGAGAGGGAGAGAGAGGGACAGGGAGAGAGACGAACAGGGAGAGAGGCAGAGGGGGAGAGGTTAGAGAGGGAGAGAGGGAGAGAGACGGACAGGGAAAGACAGACAGGGAGAGAGGGAGAGAGAAGGACACGGAGAGAGAGAAGGACACGGAGAGAGAGACGGACACGGAGAGAGAGACGGACAGGGAGAGAGAAGGACAGGGAGAGAGACGGACAGGGAGAGAGACGGAGAGGGAGAGAGAAGGACAGGGAGAGAGGGAGAGAGATGGACAGGAAGCGAGAGGAAGAGACGGACAGTGAGAGAGACGGACAGTGAGAGAGACGGACAGTGAGAGAGACGGACAGGGAGAGAGACGGACAGGGAGAGAGACGGACAGGGAGAGAGACGGACAGGGAGAGAGACGGACAGGGAGAGAGATGGACAGGGAGAGAGACGGACAGGGAGAGAGACGGACAGGGAGAGAGAGGAAGAGACGGACAGGGAGAGAGAGGAAGAGACGGACAGGGAGAGAGAGGAAGAGACGGACAGGGAGAGAGAAGGACAGAGAGAGAGAGGAAGAGACGGACAGGGAGAGAGACGGACAGGGAGAGAGACGGACAGGGAGAGAGACAGAGAGGGAGAGAGAAGGACAGGGAGAGAGGGAGAGAGATGGACAGGAAGCGAGAGGAAGAGACGGACAGGGAGAGAGACGGACAGGGAGAGAGAGGAAGAGACGGACAGGGAGAGAGAAGGACAGGGAGAGAGAGGAAGAGACGGACAGGGAGAGAGAAGTACAGGGAGAGAGAGGAAGAGACGGACAGGGAGAGAGAGGAAGAGACGGACAGGGAGAGAGAAGGACAGGGAGAGAGAGGACAGGGAGAGAGAATATCAGGAGAGAGAAGGACAGGAGACGGACAGGAGATCGGACAGGAGAGAGACGGACAGGAGAGAGATCGGGAGAGACGACCTGACAGGAGAGAGACTGACAGGAGAGAGACAGAGAGGGAGAGAGAAGGACAGGAGAGAGGGAGAGAGATGGACAGGAAGCGAGAGGAAGAGACGGACAGGGAGAGAGACTGACAGGGAGAGAGACGGACAGGGAGAGAGAAGGACAGGGAGAGAGAGGAAGAGACGGACAGGGAGAGAGAAGTACAGGGAGAGAGAGGAAGAGACGGACAGGGAGAGAGAGGAAGAGACGGACAGGGAGAGAGAAGGACAGGGAGAGAGAGGAAGAGACGGACAGGGAGAGAGGAAGAGACGGACAGGGAGAGAGAAGGACAGGGAGAGAGAGGAAGAGACTGACAGGGAGAGAGAGGAAGAGAAGGACAGGGAGAGAGAAGGACAGGGAGAGAAGGACAGGGAGAGACGGAGAGAGAAGGACAGGGAGAGAGGGAGAGAGATGGACAGGAAGCGAGAGGAAGAGACGGACAGTGAGAGAGACGGACAGTGAGAGAGACGGACAGGGAGAGAGACGGACAGGGAGAGAGACGGACAGGGAGAGAGACGGACAGGGAGAGAGACGGACAGGGAGAGAGAGGAAGAGACGGACAGGGAGAGAGAAGGACAGGGAGAGAAAGGAAGAGACGGACAGGGAGAGAGAGGAAGAGACGGACAGGGAGAGAGAAGGACAGGGAGAGGAAGAGACGGACAGGGAGAGAGAGGAAGAGACGGACAGAGAGAGAGAAGGACAGGGAGAGAGAGGAAGAGACGGACAGGGAGAGAGAGGAAGAGACGGACAGGGAGAGAGACGGACAGGGAGAGAGAAAGACAGGGAGAGTGAGGGAGAGACGAACAGGGAGAGAGAGGGAGAGACGGACAGGGAGAGAGAGAGACAGACAGAGAGAGAGAGAGATGGACAGGGAGAGAGAGGGAGAGACGGACAGGTAGAGAAAGGGAGAGACAGAGAGAGAGAAAGACAGACAGAGAGAGAGAGAGACGGACAGGGAGAGAGAGGGAGAGACGGACAGGGAGAGAGAGGGAGAGACGGACAGGGAGAAAGAGGGAGAGACGGACAGGGAGAGAAAGGGAGAGAGAATGACAGACAGAGAGAAAGAGAGACGAACAGGGAGAGAGAGGGAGAGACGGACAGGGTACTTCCGGCGCCGACAGAAATGGCCGCCTCGCTTCGCTTTCCTAGGAAACTATGCAGTTTTTTTGTTTTTTTTACGTGTTATTTTATCACTGCACTGTCGGAACTAGAAGCACAAGCATTTCGCTACACTCGCATTAACATTTGCTAACCATGTGTATGTGACAAATAAAATTGATTTGATTTGGGAGAGAGAGGGAGAGATGGACAGGGAGAGAAAGACAGAGAGAAAGAAAGAAAGAGAGACGAACAGGGAGAGAAAAGGAGAGAGAGAGAAAGACAGAGAGAAGAGGACCGGGAGAGAGAGAAACGTTGTGTATAGCACAAGTATAAAAGGCATACTGTAATCAGTTTTCTCCACTCTGGTGCCCATGAAATCAAGGTAAAGAATGCTGACTTATACAGTATTGTATGTTGTTGTGTGTGCTTTTGATTCTGGCCCAAAAGCTGTGTTGAATCCAAAGCTATTTTAGACTGTGACTGTTGCTTGGCAACTGGTAGCTACAGCATAGAGTCTCAGTTTGTGTTTGGGAGTCCTCATAACTCCTCTCCCCCTATTCTCTCTGTCCCCCCCATCCCCATCCCTCCATTATTTTCCCCCTCCCTCTCTTCTCTCTCCTCCATTTCAATTCAATTTAATTTAAAGGGCTTTATTGTCTTAGGAAACGTATGTTTACATTGCCAAAGCAAGACGAATAGATAATAAACAAAGTGAAATTAACAATAAAAAATGTACAGTAAACATTACACCTACAAAAGTTCCAAAAGAATAAAGACATTTCAAATGTGTGTCTCTCTCTCTCTCTCTGGCTATCTGTTCTCTCTTTCCCTCGTCCCCTCTTTCTCTTTCCCTCTCTCTCTCGTTCTTTCTTTCGGTCTATCTTTCTTTCTCTCTCTCTAGCATGATGACGGTGGTGGTGGTCAGTGTATGAACTGTAAGTTCCGTGGAGAGGAGAATCTGTCCCACTACTCTCCCTGGTCCTGTGGAACCATCAGTACCTGCATCAGCCCCTTTGAACCAGAGTATCACAAGGCCTCAGCTCACTCCCGCTCCGAAAACTTAGTGGGTCTCACAACATGCCTTCTTAATTCAACCAAACTGCCACACAGACACATATAGATCCTACAGAACATAACAATATAGTCTAGCATCACATGACAAATTAGACAATTACTGTGACATTATCTACACTAACAAATGAAAATGTCTATGTTTTCTACTAATGCTTTGTCTTTCAGGAAGTAGACAAAGGTGAAAGGACGCGGTGGCTACACACGTTTGAGCCCTACCGCCGTCTGAAAGACGAGGACCCCAGCATACCGTTTGAGACCTACCGCCGTCTGAAAGACGAGGACCCCAGCATACCGTTTGAAACCTACCGCCGTCTGAAAGACGAGGACCCCAGCATACCGTTTGAGCCCTACCGCCGTCTGAAAGACGAGGACCCCAGCATACCGTTTGAGCCCTACCGCCGTCTGAAAGACGAGGACCCCAGCATACCGTTTGAAACCTACCGCCGTCTGAAAGACGAGGACCCCAGCATACCGTTTGAAACCTACCGCCGTCTGAAAGACGAGGACCCCAGCATACCGTTTGAGCCCTACCGCCGTCTGAAAGACGAGGACCCCAGCATACCATTTGATCCCTACTGCCGTCTGAAAGACGAGGACCCCAGCATACCGTTTGAAACCTACCGCCATCTGAAAGACGAGGACCCCAGCATACCGTTTGAAACCTACCGCCGTCTGAAGACGAGACCCCAACATACCATTTTGAAACCTACCGCCGTCCTGAAGACGGGGACCCCAACATACCGTTTGAGCCCTACCGCCGTCTCAAAGCGAGGACCCAGCATACCGTTTGAAGGGCCCATCATACCGTTTGGAGAAGGGCCTATCATCTCCAAATGCGGGGTGATATCCAGCCCTCCGTACAGGATGCCACACCACCGACCCGGTCCAGGTACAGCCTGCCAGGAAACAACAGCACCATCCCCATCAACTTTGGGGGGTGAGGGGATGGGGGAGGAAGATGGGCGTTGGGTTCAAATGTAAAGGAATAAAGTCTTATTATCCTCTCTTATTTATGTTTTATATATCCTATCTATGACTAGTTATGTCTCTGATTTACTGTGAAATGACAGCAGAAGAAAGAATTGTTATTCCTAGTTCATTTCTCTTTCAGATATGCTAGTTTTAGGACCAGCTGTAGTCTAGCACAGAGCAGAATCCTCTTAACATTTTATTTTATTCCTTTATTTAACTAGGCAAGTCAGTTAAGAACAAATTCTTATTTTCAATGACGGCCTAGGAACAGTGGGTTAACTGCCTGTTCAGGGGCAGAACAACAGATTTGTACCTTGTCAGCTCGGGGGTTTGTACTTGCAACCTTCCGGTTACTAGTCCAACGCTCTAACCACTAGGCTACCCTGCCGCCCCAACATGTGTTTTAGGACCGGCTGCTAGGCTAGCACAGAGCAGAATCCTCTTAACATGTGTTTTAGTACCAGCTGCTAGGCTAGCACAGAGCAGAATCCTCTGAACATGTGTTTTAGGACCAGCTGCTAGGCTAGCACAAAGCAGAATCCTCTTAACATGTGTTTTGGACTGGCTGCTAGGCAAGCACAGAGCAGAATCCTCTAAACATGTGTTTTAGGCCCAGCTGCTAGGCTAGCACAGAGCAGAATCCTCTAAACATGTGTTTTAGGACCAGCTGCTAGGCTAGCACAGAGCAGAATCCTCTTAACATGTGTTTTAGGACCAGCTGCTAGGCTAGCACAGAGCAGAATCCTCTTAACATGTGTTTTAGGACCAGCTGCTAGGCTAGCACAGAGCAGAATCCTCTTAACATGTGTTTTAGGACCGGCTGCTAGGCTAGCACAGAGCAGAATCCTCTTAACATGTGTTTTATGACCGGCTGCTAGGCTAGCACAGAGCAGAATCCTCTAAACATGTGTTTTAGGACCGGCTGCTAGGCTAGCACAGAGCAGAATCCTCTAAACATTTGTTTTAGGACCGGCTGCTAGGCTAGCACAGAGCAGAATCCTCGAAACATGTGTTTTAGGACCAGCTGCTAGGCTAGCACAGAGCAGAATCCTCTTAACATGTGTTTTAGGACCAGCTGCTAGGCTAGCACAGAGCAGAATCCTCTTAACATGTGTTTTAGGACCGGCTGCTAGGCTAGCACAGAGCAGAATCCTCTTAACATGTGTTTTAGGACCGGCTGCTAGGCTAGCACAGAGCAGAATCCTCGAAACATGTGTTTTAGGACCAGCTGCTAGGCTAGCACAGAGCAGAATCCTCTTAACATGTGTTTTAGGACCAGCTGCTAGGCTAGCACAGAGCAGAATCCTCTTAACATGTGTTTTAGGACCGGCTGCTAGGCTAGCACAGAGCAGAATCCTCTAAACATGTGTTTTAGGACCGGCTGCTAGGCTAGCACAGAGCAGAATCCTCGAAACATGTGTTTTAGGACCGGCTGCTAGGCTAGTACAGAGCAGAATCCTCTAAACATGTGTTTTAGGACCGGCTGCTAGGCTAGCACAGAGCAGAATCCTCTTAACATGTGTTTTAGGACCGGCTGCTAGGCTACCAC
>NW_025756193.1:0-2500 GCF_021184085.1 Oncorhynchus gorbuscha
GTTACTGTAGTGGGGTAACTGACAGTCTGGGGGTTACTGTAGTGGGGTAACTGACAGTCTGGGGGGTTACTGTAGTGGTGGTAACTGACAGTCTGGGGGGTTACTGTAGTGGTGGAGCTGACAGTCTGGGGGTTACTGTAGTGGTGGTAACTGACAGTCTGGGGGTTACTGTAGTGGGGTAACTGACAGTCTGGGGGGTTACTGTAGTGGGGTAACTGACAGTCTGGGGGTTACTGTAGTGGGGTAACTGACAGTCTGGGGGGTTACTGTAGTGGGGTAACTGACAGTCTGGGGGTTACTGTAGTGGGGTAACTGACAGTCTGGGGGGTTACTGTAGTGGGGTAACTGACAGTCTGGGGGTTACTGTAGTGGGGTAACTGACAGTCTGGGGGGTTACTGTAGTGGGGTAACTGACAGTCTGGGGGTTACTGTAGTGGGGTAACTGACAGTCTGGGGGGTTACTGTAGTGGGGTAACTGACAGTCTAGGGGGTTACTGTAGTGGGGTAACTGACAGTCTGGGGGGTTACTGTAGTGGGGTAACTGACAGTCTGGGGGTTACTGTAGTGGGGTAACTGACAGTCTGGGGGGTTACTGTAGTGGGGTAACTGACAGTCTGGGGGGTTACTGTAGTGGGGTAACTGACAGTCTGGGGGTTACTGTAGTGGGGTAACTGACAGTCTGGGGGTTACTGTAGTGGGGTAACTGACAGTCTGGGGGGTTACTGTAGTGGGGTAACTGACAGTCTGGGGGGTTACTGTAGTGGGGTAACTGACAGTCTGGGGGGTTACTGTAGTGGGGTAACTGACAGTCTGGGGGTTACTGTAGTGGGGTAACTGACAGTCTGGGGGTTACTGTAGTGGGGTAACTGACAGTCTGGGGGGTTACTGTAGTGGGGTAACTGACAGTCTGGGGGGTTACTGTAGTGGGGTAACTGACAGTCTGGGGGGTTACTGTAGTGGGGTAACTGACAGTCTGGGGGGTTACTGTAGTGGGGTAACTGACAGTCTGGGGGTTACTGTAGTGGGGTAACTGACAGTCTGGGGGGTTACTGTAGTGGGGTAACTGACAGTCTGGGGGTTACTGTAGTGGGGTAACTGACAGTCTGGGGGTTACTGTAGTGGGGTAACTGACAGTCTGGGGGGTTACTGCAGTGGGGTAACTACCTGGACTACCTGACATGATGACACTGCTGTCCCCAGTGCAACTGGCAATGCTGCAGCTCCAGGTTCAACTGGCAGCTGGGCACTAGACATGTCCCAGGGCTACCTGACATGGGAGGACTCACTTAGCTGTCCACCAGTCCACGCTGGCCATGCTCCTGCTGCAGTGTGCAACTGACTGTCCAGTTACTACTGTAGTGGGTCAACTGACATGCTGGTCACTTATGGCAACATTTGACAGTCCTGGGGCGTTACTGGTATATCTGCACCTGGCACAGCCAGAGGGACTGGCCACCGCACATAGGGGGCTACTACTAATTCAGTCTCTGTCTGTCTCTCTGCAGGAGGCACCTGAGCCCGTAGGAGCGTGCCACCAGGACTACACTGACAGCTGGGGGCTCACTTGCTGTCCCCAGTGCCATCTGACTGTGCTGGGGGCCACTGCAGTGTTCAACTGTTCTGCCTTATTATACTGACCAGTGCTGGTCATTTATGAACATATTGAACATCTTGGTCAGGTTCTGTTACAGTCTCGACCGGGCACAGCCAGAAGAGCAACTGGCCACCCCACATAGCCGGGGGCCTACTGCTAGGTGGCGTCTAAGTTCTGGCCTTCTAGGGAGTTTTCCTAGCCACGTGCGTGGTACACCTGCATTGTTTGCTGTTTGGGGTTTTAGGCTGGGTTTCTGTACAGCACGTTGAGATATCAGCTGATGTACTGAGGGGCTATATAGATAAATTTGATTTGATTTGATTTGAACTGACAGTCTGGGGAGTTACTGTAGTGGGGTAACTGACAGTCTGGGGGTTACTGTAGTGGGGTAACTGACAGTCTGGGGGGTTACTGTAGTGGGGTAACTGACAGTCTGGGGGTTACTGTAGTGGGGTAACTGACAGTCTGGGGGTTACTGTAGTGGGGTAACTGACAGTCTGGGGGTTACTGTAGTAGGGTAACTGACAGTCTGGGGGGTGCTACTGTAGTGGGGTAACTGACAGTCTGGGGGTTACTGTAGTGGGGTAACTGACAGTCTGGGGGTTACTGTAGTGGGGTAACTGACAGTCTGGGGGTTACTGTAGTGGGGTAACTGACAGTCTGGGGGGTTACTGTAGTGGGGTAACTGACAGTCTGGGGGTTACTGTAGTGGGGTAACTGACAGTCTGGGGGGTTACTGTAGTGGGGTAACTGACAGTCTGGGGGGTTACTGTAGTGGGGTAACTGACAGTCTGGGGGTTACTGTAGTGGTGGGCTGCCTAACAAACAATCTGCGGAATTCCTCTAGCAATGTACAGAAGGCACGGTCATGGCATTCCGCCAAGGTCTGGAATCCTTCCATAAGAC
>NW_025756194.1:0-6808 GCF_021184085.1 Oncorhynchus gorbuscha
GTCTGAATCTAATGTCTGAATCTAATGTCTAATGTCTGAATCTAATGTCTAATGTCTGAATCTAATGTCTGAATCTAATGTCTAATGTCTGAATCTAATGTCTGGAATCTAATGTCTAAATCTAATGTCTGAATCTAATGTCTAAATCTAATGTCTGAGTCTAATGTCTGAATCTAATGTCTGAATCTAATGTCTGAATCACAATGTCAAGGTTTTTGGCAAACATCTACAACCAGACTGTCAGAGACCTGGGAATTAATGTCTGAAGCCAGCCGCAATCTAAAGCTGTATCTAAGGCGTCTAGAAGGCAGCAGTCAGTGGCTCTGGATGAAGAGGAAAGACTGGCTGGGCCCGAAGTGAAGGGCCAGGAGGTAATGCGGTCAACAATGATTGACTCAGGGGGAGGACTAATGCCATGCATAGTCCCATGGGATGTTTGAATCAACAACAAGGCAACTCCTAATGACTGAATTGGGGAATGGGACGCAGCGTAGGATTGATGCCCTGTGGCTGGCCGCCTTGAGGAGGTGTATAGTGTGAAAGGCCAAACACCTAGGAACCAAAGGTACACTACTGACGATGCGCTCCCCAAATTTCACCACGCTCACTGTTCATTAACTCTTGGAAGTGCTTGCACAAAGGATAGTAACATCTCATCCTGTGTTCTTGGAATCTAAATCTAATGTCTGAATCTAATGTCTAATGTCTGAATCTAATGTCTAAATCTAATGTCTGAATCTAATGTCTAATGTCTGAATCTAATGTCTGAATCTAATGTCTAATGTCTGAATCTAATGTCTGAATCTAATGTCTAATGTCTGAATCTAATGTCTGAATCTAATGTCTAAATCTAGTGTATAATATCTAAATCTAATGTCTAATGTCTGAATCTAATGTCTAATGTCTGAATCTAATGTCTGAATCTAATGTCTGAATCTAATGTCTGAATCTAATGTCTAAATCTAGTGTATAATATCTAAATCTAATGTCTAATGTCTGAATCTAATGTCTGAATCTAGTGTATAATATCTAAATCTAATGTCTAATGGCTGAATCTAATGTCTGAATCTAATGTCTGAATCTAATGTCTGAATCTAATGTCTAATGTCTGAATCTAGTGTATAATATCTAAATCTAATGTCTAATGTCTGAATCTAATGTCTGAATCTAATGTCTAATGTCTGAATCTAATGTCTGAATCTAATGTCTAAATCTAGTGTATAATATCTAAATCTAATGTCTAATGTCTGAATCTAATGTCTGAATCTAATGTCTAATGTCTGAATCTAGTGTATAATATCTAAATCTAATGTCTAATGTCTGAATCTAATGTCTGAATCTAATGTCTAATGTCTGAATCTAATGTCTGAATCTAATGTCTAAATCTAATGTCTAATGTCTGAATCTAATGTCTAAATCTAATGTCTGAATCTAATGTCTAAATCTAATGTCTGAATCTAATGTCTGAATCTAATGTCTGAATCTAATGTCTGAATCTAATGTCTAATGTCTGAATCTAATGTCTGAATCTAATGTCTGAATCTAATGTCTGAATCTAATGTCTGAATCTAATGTCTGAATCTAATGTCTAATGTCTGAATCTAATGTCTGAATCTAATGTCTGAATCTAATGTCTGAATCTAATGTCTGAATCTAATGTCTGAATCTAATGTCTGAATCTAATGTCTAATGTCTGAATCTAATGTCTGAATCTAATGTCTGAATCTAATGTCTAATGTCTGAATCTAATGTCTGAATCTAATGTCTGAATCTAATGTCTGAATCTAATGTCTGAATCTAATGTCTAATGTCTGAATCTAATGTCTGAATCTAATGTCTGAATCTAATGTCTGAATCTAATGTCTGAATCTAATGTCTGAATCTAATGTCTGAATCTAATGTCCTAATGTCTGAATCTAATGTCTGAATCTAATGTCTGAATCTAATGTCTGAATCTAATGTCTGAATCTAATGTCTGAATCTAATGTCTGAATCTAATGTCTGAATCTAATGTCTGAATCTAATGTCTGAATCTAATGTCTAATCCTGAATCTAATGTCTGAATCTAATGTCTGATGTCTGAATCTAATGTCTGAACCTAATGTCTGAATCTAATGTCTAAATCTAATGTCTGAATCTAATGTCTGAATCTAATGTCTGAATCTAATGTCTGAATCTAATGTCTGAATCTAATGTGAATCTAATGTCTGAATCTAATGTCTGAATCTAATGTCTGAATCTAATGTCTGAATCTAATGTCTGAATCTAATGTCTAATGTCTGAATCTAATGTCTGAATCTAATGTCTGAATCTAATGTCTGAATCTAATGTCTGAATCTAATGTCTAATGTCTGAATCTAATGTCTGAATCTAATGTCTAATGTCTGAATCTAATGTCTGAATCTAATGTCTGAATCTAATGTCTAATGTCTGAATCTAATGTCTGAATCTAATGTCTGAATCTAATGTCTAAATCTAATGTCTAATGTCTGAATCTAATGTCTAATGTCTGAATCTAATGTCTGAATCTAATGTCTAATGTCTGAATCTAATGTCTAATGTCTAAATCTAATGTCTAAATCTAATGTCTGAATCTAATGTCTAAATCTAATGTCTAATGTCTGAATCTAATGTCTGAATCTAATGTCTAATGTCTGAATCTAATGTCTGAATCTAATGTCTGAACCTAATATCTGAATCTAATGTCTGAATCTAATGTCTGAATCTAATGTCTGAATCTAATGTCTAAATCTAATGTCTAAATCTAATGTCTGAATCTAATGTCTGAATCTAATGTCTGAATCTAATGTCTGAATCTAATGTCTAAATCTAATGTCTAATGTCTGAATCTAATGTCTAAATCTAATGTCTGAATCTAATGTCTGAATCTAATGTCTGAATCTAATGTCTAAATCTAATGTCTGAATCTAATGTCTGAATCTAATGTCTAATGTCTAAATCTAATGTCTGAATCTAATGTCTAAATCTAATGTCTAATGTCTGAATCTAATGTCTAATGTCTGAATCTAATGTCTAAATCTAATGTCTAATGTCTAAATCTAATGTCTAATGTCTGAATCTAATGTCTGAATCTAATGTCTGAATCTAATGTCTGAATCTAATGTCTGAATCTAATGTCTGAATCTAATGTCTGAATCTAATGTCTAATGTCTAAATCTAATGTCTGAATCTAATGTCTGAATCTAATGTCTAAATCTAATGTCTAATGTCTGAATCTAATGTCTAATGTCTGAATCTAATGTCTAAATCTAATGTCTAATGTCTAAATCTAATGTCTAATGTCTGAATCTAATGTCTGAATCTAATGTCTGAATCTAATGTCTGAACCTAATGTCTAATGTCTGAATCTAATGTCTAATGTCTGAATCTAATGTCTGAATCTAATGTCTGAATCTAATGTCTAATGTCTGAATCTAATGTCTGAATCTAATGTCTGAATCTAATGTCTGAATCTAATGTCTGAATCTAATGTCTAAATCTAATGTCTAATGTCTGAATCTAATGTCTAAATCTAATGTCTGAATCTAATGTCTGAATCTAATGTCTGAATCTAATGTCTAAATCTAATGTCTGAATCTAATGTCTGAATCTAATGTCTAATGTCTAAATCTAATGTCTGAATCTAATGTCTAAATCTAATGTCTAATGTCTGAATCTAATGTCTAATGTCTGAATCTAATGTCTAAATCTAATGTCTAATGTCTAAATCTAATGTCTAATGTCTGAATCTAATGTCTGAATCTAATGTCTGAATATAATGTCTGAACCTAATGTCTGAATCTAATGTCTGAATCTAATGTCTGAATCTAATGTCTGAATCTAATGTCTAATGTCTAAATCTAATGTCTGAATCTAATGTCGGAATCCAATGTCTAAATCTAATGTCAATGTCTGAATCTAATGTCTAATGTCTGAATCTAATGTCTAAACCTAATGTCTAATGTCTAAATCTAATGTCTAATGTCTGAATCTAATGTCTGAATCTAATGTCTAATGTCTGAATCTAATGTCTGAATCTAATGTCTGAACCTAATGTCTGAATCTAATGTCTGAATCTAATGTCTGAATCTAATGTCTGAATCTAATGTCTAATGTCTGAATCTAATGTCTGAATCTAATGTCTGAATCTAATGTCTAATGTCTGAATCTAATGTCTAAATCTAATGTCTAAACCTAATGTCTAATGTCTGAATCTAATGTCTAATGTCGAATCTAATGTCTAATGTCCGAATCTAATGTCTAATGTCTGAATCTAATGTCTAAATCTAATGTCTGAATCTAATGTCTGAATCTAATGTCTAAATCTAATGTCTAATGTCTGAATCTAATGTCTAATGTCTGAATCTAATGTCTAATGTCTGAATCTAATGTCTGAATCTAATGTCTAAATCTAATGTCTGAATCTAATGTCTGAATCTAATGTCTAATGTCTGAATCTAATGTCTAATGTCTGAATCTAATGTCTAATGTCTGAATCTAATGTCTGAATCTAATGTCTAAATCTAATGTCTAATGTCTGAATCTAATGTCTAATGTCTAAATCTAATGTCTAAATCTAATGTCTAATGTCTGAATCTAATGTCTGAATCTAATGTCTGAATCTAATGTCTAATGTCTGAATCTAATGTCTAATGTCTGAATCTAATGTCTGAATCTAATGTCTGAATCTAATGTCTAATGTCTGAATCTAATGTCTGAATCTAATGTCTGAATCTAATGTCTGAATCTAATTCCGAATCTAATGTCTAATGTCTGAATCTAATGTCTGAATGTCTGGAATCTAATGTCTGAATCTAATGTCCGAATCTAATGCCTGAATCTAATGTCTAATGTCTGAATCTAATGTCTAATGTCTGAATCTAATGTCTGAATCCAATGTCTGAAAATGTCTGAATCTAATGTCTGAATCTAATGTCTGAATTCTAATGTCTGAATCTAATGTCTAATGTCTGAATCTAATGTCTGAATCTAATGTCTAATGTCTGAATCTGTGTCTGAATTAATGTCGGGAATCAATGTCAAATCTAATGTCTAATGTCTGAATCTAATGTCTAAATCTAATGTCTGAATCTAATGTCTAATGTCTGAATCTAATGTCTGAATCTAATGTCTAATGTCTGAATCTAATGAATCTAATGTCTGAATCTAATGTCTAATGTCTAAATCTAATGTCTGAACTAATGCAATGTCGGAATCTAATGTCAGTAATGTCTAAAAATCTAATGTCTGAATCTAATGTCTAATGTCTAAATCTAATGTCTGAATCTAATGTCTGAATCTAATGTCTGAATCTAATGTCTGAATCTAATGTCTGAATCTAATGTCTGAATCTAGTGTCTGAATCTAGTGTCTGAATCTAGTGTATAATATCTAAATCTAGTGTATAATATCTAAATCTAGTGTCTAATATCTAAATCTAGTGTATAATATCTAAATCTAGTGTATAATATCTAAATCTAGTGTCTAATATCTAAATCTAGTGTATAATATCTAAATCTAGTGTATAATATCTAAATCTAGTGTCTAAATCTAGTGTATAATATCTAAATCTAATGTCTGAATCTAATGTCTAAATCTAATGTCTGAATCTAATGTCTAATGTCTGAATCTAATGTCTAATGTCTGAATCTAATGTCTGAATCTAATGTCTAAATCTAATGTCTGAATCTAATGTCTAAATCTAATGTCTAATGTCTGAATCTAATGTCTAAATCTAATGTCTAAATCTAGTGTATAATATCTAAATCTAGTGTATAATATCTAAATCTAGTGTCTAATATCTAAATCTAGTGTATAATATCTAAATCTAGTGTCTAAATCTAGTGTATAATATCTAAATCTAGTGTATAATATCTGAATCTAATGTCTAAATCTAGTGTATAATATCTAAATCTAGTGTATAATATCTAAATCTAGTGTATAATATCTAAATCTAGTGTATAATATCTAAATCTAGTGTATAATATCTAAATCTAATGTCTAAATCTAGTGTATAATATCTAAATCTAGTGTATAATATCTAAATCTAATGTCTAAATCTAGTGTATAATGTCTAAATCTAGTGTATAATATCTAAATCTAATGTCTAAATCTAGTGTATAATATCTAAATCTAATGTCTAAATCTAGTGTATAATGTCTAAATCTATTGTCTAAATCTAGTGTATAATATCTAAATCTAGTGTATAATATCTAAATCTAGTGTATAATATCTAAATCTAAATCTAGTGTATAATATCTAAATCTAGTGTATAATGTCTAAATCTAGTGTATAATATCTAAATCTAGTGTATAATATCTAAATCTAGTGTATAATATCTAAATCTAGTGTATAATATCTAAATCTAAATCTAGTGTATAATATCTAAATCTAAATCTAGTGTATAATATCTAAATCTAATGTATAATATCTAGTGTATAATATCTAAATCTAATGTCTAAATCTAGTGTATAATATCTAAATCTAAATCTAGTGTATAATATCTAAATCTAGTGTATAATATCTAAATCTAAATCTAGTGTATAATGTCTAAATCTAGTGTATAATATCTAAATCTAAATCTAGTGTATAATATCTAAATCTAGTGTATAATATCTAAATCCTAATTGTATAATGTCTAATCTCTAGTGTATAATGTCTAAATCTAGTGTATAATATCTAAATCTAAATCTAGTGTATAATATCTAAATCTAATGTCTAAATCTAGTGTATAATATCTAAATCTAATTAATATAATATCTAAATCTAGTGTATAATATCTAAATCTAGTGTATAATATCTAAATCTA
>NW_025756195.1:0-2500 GCF_021184085.1 Oncorhynchus gorbuscha
CTGTTCCCTGTTTCAGTTATTCTACTAACAGATCACCTGTCTGTCTCTCTGTTCCCTGTTTCAGTTATTCTACTAACAGATCACCTGTCTGTCTCTCTCTGTTCCCTGTTTCAGTTATTCTACTAACAGATCACCTGTCTCTCTCTCTGTTCCCTGTTTCAGTTATTCTACTAACAGATCACCTGCCTGTCTCTCTCTGTTCCCTGTTTCAGTTATTCTACTAACAGATCACCTGTCTGTCTCTCTGTTCCCTGTTTCAGTTATTCTACTAACAGATCACCTGTCTGTCTCTCTCTCTGTTCCCTGTTTCAGTTATTCTACTAACAGATCACCTGTCTGTCTCTCTGTTCCCTGTTTCAGTTATTCTACTAACAGATCACCTGTCTGTCTCTCTGTTCCCTGTTTCAGTTATTCTACTAACAGATCACCTGTCTGCTCTCTCTGTTCCCTGTTTCAGTTATTCTACTAACAGATCACCTATCTGTCTCTCTCTCTGTTCCAGTTATTCTACTAACAGATCACCTGTCTGTCTCTCTCTCTGTTCCCTGTTTCAGATCACCTGTCTGTCTCTCTGTTCCCTGTTTCAGATCACCTGTCTGTCTCTCTGTTCCCTGTTTCAGATCACCTGTCTGTCTCTCTCTCTGTTCCCTGTTTCAGATCACCTGTCTGTCTCTCTGTTCCCTGTTTCAGATCACCTGTCTGTCTCTCTGTTCCCTGTTTCAGATCACCTGTCTGTCTCTCTGTTCCCTGTTTCAGATCACCTGTCTGTCTCTCTGTTCCCTGTTTCAGATCACCTGTCTGTCTCTCTCTCTGTTCCCTGTTTCAGATCACCTGTCTGTCTCTCTGTTCCCTGTTTCAGTTATTCTACTAACAGATCACCTGTCTGTCTCTTCCTCCTCGAAGGGCGGTGTGTTTTATGTCCCTATAATACACGGTATAATATGAATGATAATAATATAAAGTTCATTATTTAATTTCCATCTTCTTATACGTTTGAGCTGCTTTTAAAAGACAACAGTCGAAATGAAAATCATTTTTAGGACTGATGGCTTTGGGGTAAAACTAAACGAGCAGGTGTGTTTTACCAAAGGAACTACTGTAGTTTATCTAGTAAACTAGCAAGTGTGTTTGTTTGGTTACTAAGGCAACTACCGTAGTTTATCTAGTAGACTAGCAAGTGTGTTTGGTTACCAAGGCAACTACCATAGTTTATCTAGTAAACTAGCAAGTGTGTTTGTTTGGTTACCAAGGCAACTACCGTAGTTTATCTAGTAGACTAGCAAGTGTGTTTGTTTGGTTACCAAGGCAACTACCGTAGTTTATCTAGTAAACTAGCTAGCGACTTCAGTGGATGTTTGAACAAATTTCTACCAGCAAATGAACACGTTTCTACCAGCAAATGAACACATTTCTACCAGCAAATGAACACGTTTCTACCAGCAAATGAACACGTTTCTACCAGCAAATGAACACGTTTCTACCAGCAAATGAACACGCTTCTACCAGCAAATGAACACGTTTCTACCAGCAAATGAACACGTTTCTACCAGCAAATGAACACGTTTCTACCAGCAAATGAACACGTTTCTACCAGCAAATGAACACGTTTCTACCAGCAAATGAACACGTTTCTACCAGCAAATGAACACGTTTCTACCAGCAAATGAACACGTTTCTATTATCCCTTGCTTAATTGACTGTGTGTTACTGCTGGATATTGTGGGCTGTTAGAGGTTAGTTCTCATCATGGAGTCTAAGAGAGCATTTGCGTTCTGTGATCCGATGTTGTCAGTGTGCGTTTGGTCTTCCCGATTTATAGTTTAGGCCACGGGCCACTGGATAGCGCGAGATGACTCCTGTTGGAGACGCCAGGAGTCAGGCTCTTCAGGGTGAAGGGATTGTTGGTTTGGAGACAGCCAGTAGTCAGGCTCTTCAGGGTGAAGGGGTTGTTGGTTTGGAGGGGCCAGTAGTCAGGGTGAAGGGGTTGTTGGTTTGGAGGGGCCAGTAGTCAGGGTGAAGGGGTTGTTGGTTTGGAGGGGCCAGTAGTCAGGGTGAAGGGATTGTTGGTTTGGAGGGGCCAGTAGTCAGGGTGAAGGGATTGTTGGTTTGGAGGGCCAGTAGTCAGGCTCTTCAGGGTGAAGGGATTGTTGGTTTGGAGGGGCCAGTAGTCAGGGTGAAGGGGTTGTTGGTTTGGAGACAGCCAGGAGTCAGGCTCTTCAGGGTGAAGGGATTGTTGGTTTGGAGGGGCCAGTAGTCAGGGTGAAGGGGTTGTTGGTTTGGAGGGGCCAGTAGTCAGGGTGAAGGGATTGTTGGTTTGGAGGGGCCAGTAGTCAGGGTGAAGGGGTTGTTGGTTTGGAGACAGCCAGTAGTCAGGGTGAAGGGGTTGTTGGTTTGGAGGGGCCAGTAGTCAGGGTGAAGGGGTTGTTGGTTTGGAGGGGCCAGTAGTCAGGCTCTTCAGGGTGAAGGGGTTGTTGGTTTGGAGGGGCCAGTAGTCAGGGTG